>NC_060264.1:7395628-7700467 GCF_021901455.1 Neodiprion lecontei | reverse complement strand
AGGTGCTCGAAGAAAAGAGCCTAACAAACTCCGCAAGCCTCGAAGGTATATATATATGTTTCGTATTGCAGCCTTCGAGAACGACTGTCTTAAATTTGGTCAGTTCCTTCCTTCTCTCTCCCCCCATCCCCCGTTTTTTTTTTTTTTTTTTCATACCGGCTGTATTTCGATATGCTAATTCCAGCAGACTCGAGGAGAAAGAAGAGCATTTGTCCAAAAGTTGATACTAATTGGTCCTTGGGGCTCCCTTCGTTCGAAAGTTAGCCGCTACGCCGGGACGATTCTGCATCTTCATCTTCGTGAAACTTTCTCCTTTTTGTTTTGGCCATTTTTTAGCCACCCTTCTCTCTGTTACTCTACAAAATTCTCGTCCTCCTGAATGTCGTATCTGTTGCCCTTTTCAAATAATGCACTGTAACTATTCGTGATCTTTCTTATTACGACGAATTTGTTTTTCGAACAGATAAAATTGTTTATTCTTATTATCAAGTAATGATGCTCGGAGATGAAACTTTGGTCCGGAATGAAAACGGATTCTTTGATTTCTCGGTAAATCTGTCACGTACTCTGTATCAGGTATACGTGACATTGAGACATTGAGGCATCGTCGGATGGATTATAAAGGATCTGATCCGTGTCATTCGATCTCAGTTTTTATTATACGAACCGTAACGACACTCGCTGTAATCTACGATACCAATTGCATTCCCTCACCGAATCTCAGCTCGAGTGAGTCGTTATTCGATGGAGCGGTTTAAGCGTGTGCGTGAATGATCCTACACGATACGAGAATTATTCCTGTGACACAAAAGCGTCCACGATGGGCTCAGAGACACGGGATAATCCTGGAGTCTGGGAGTCTTGAGATTTCTAAACTGTAGGCGAGTTTGGTTCGGGCCCAAGACAATTTATTACTCGTGTCCGATAATGACACGATGCACGGTCAGGCCCGAAGCCCATTAGAAGGGATCCACTTGTTTCCCACCCTCTCTTTCCCTCTTTCTCTTCTCGCCCTGTTATAAATAATATTCAGATACAGGCACCCAAGCTTGTATGCATATTGATGGGTTTGAGGAAATATCAAAGGGTCAGCGTCCCGAATTTCCGTCAAGTCGCGGCGAACGCCGGGAATCGTCGTGGCACAGGCATACCAACGTAGGTGTAATAAAAAGCCAGGAAGAATCGCTTGTAAATTTCTAGAGGGTTGTAAGGCCGGTTGCAGGGCCTATCTGGAAGGCTGAATCGCAAATCGTGAATCATACGCGAGTCAGCCTGGCAAACTTTCGCTCCTTCCATCCTCCTCCTCTCCTTTCTCTCTTTCTCTCTCTCTCTCTCTCTTTGCAGCGTCGGTTAACTCGCGTAAATCAAGAAGGAAGTGAAGGAAGGGTTCAAAAGTAAAGACGCTAAATCAGGGGTGCGGACAGACGCTAGGTCGCCCCGCATAACGCTGCTGGATATGATTTACTATTTCTGACAGGATTAATAATTTCCAGGACTCGCCCGGGGTCTCCAGGACGCGCGGCGCCAGATGCTGCGACATTTTACCGCCTCCCCCAGACACTGTGTCGTCTCCTACGAGAATATTCATTTGGCAATCCGCGCCGTTCTTGTTTGCCGCGAAAAATTTCCACTCGTGGGAAAAACAAGTCTTGCATTATACATACGTTGCATAAACAGAGTGAATTGCTAACGACTGCGCGATTTAATGAGCGTACGCTAAAATTCTAAAGCAAGTGCAGTTGTTTTGTCAGGGTTACCAACAGTTTTGAGGTTGCATACATCGCAGCGACTTGTCATCTGAATTTACGAATGTTGGTCATTCTGAAAAAACAACTGCTTATTGCTCTCGAATTTTAGCGCACGCGCATTTCTGCGTGGCAGTTAATCCGTTCGCGTTTTTTTTTTTTTTTTTTTCTTACACTATAGTCAACAATCTTGATTTTCGTTTTTTACGATTTTTTCGAGATAGCCTGCACGTCAAATAATTATCAAATATACGAAGGAGGGTTGAAATTTTCTGACAAATCGATTGCCGCTATTTATTTTCTAGTATTATTCTCACATTGCGAGAAAAAACGTAAATTTTTCAAAGATGTCCGAAAGATCGCAAAATCGTTAAAAAAGTATTTCATCACTCGAACAAATTTTTTAGGCAATAATTTCATTTTAAAGTTAACGGATCAATTCGAGCATTGTCTGCAACTAAGATATTCACGTCACTGTAACTTTCTGCCGGAACCGTAATGCTACGAGACATATACATGCAGGATTTAGGGTTAAGGAATATCCCGGGGTACTAATCAAGTAATTAGTATCAGATCCCCTTAGGAGTTGGAAAACCGTGGATTATCAGATAATACCATCTCAGCATCGAGTAAACTGACTCGGAGGACTCGAAAACTTGAAGAGAGAGAGAGAGAGAGAGATTGAGAGGGGAGTGAGAGGGATCGGAAAGGTAGTTTATCCTTGTAATCCGGCGTGTAAGACGGTCTCAAGTTCCTCCTAAGACACCCAAGTTTCTCGGTGCGTGCCGCCTGTGAACCTGCGGCTATTCGAAGAAGTAAATGCCATAGCGAAGAAGAGGAGGAATGCCATGACATGCGGCTAAACATTGTAATACGTGCATAGACGCATAGGTGAAGGAAAGAAAAAAACGACGGCTACTCAAAGAACTCCTCATCCTGTCTTCGCCAAGCCATTTTCCCTCGTTCCGCGGTCTACAAAAAACCGCTACCATTTGTATTTATACATGGGTGAGAAAATGGGCGTGACGGGAAACCCGCGGAGACACTTATATCGCGTATTAGATATGTTTATACACGGAACGGTGTGTATCAACAGCGATACGAACGTGTGACAAGGACGGTCACCTTACACACCTGTAAATGTAAACAAGACCCCTCTGAACACTCAAATCTGGTGTTGTAAATTTTGACAGTATCAATCTGGACGCCGAACGGTTAACACGGCTTCCAATTCTCCTTCGCGTTTGCAAACAAAACGATCTTAATGACGGATCGGCGCGTTTTCGAGCGAAGGTGATCCAAAATGGCGGCGGCAGGTGATCCGGGCGGTATAATGATTTCGGTGAAATTAGCAAATTATGATGTAAAAATTTGGTTCCTCTTGTTCATTTTTCTCCTCGTTTGATTCCGAGGTAAGGATTTGTAATGTGAGATTCGCGTGTCGTTTCGTGTTTGCAGCAGACGGGAGGAAATTAATTCTCTGTTTTCAAGAGGCTCGCGTAATCACCGCGACAAATTGAAGGATTGCCGCTGCTGCTGCCGCTGTGGTTAAACACCCGAGCCGGCAAAAAGTGTAGGATGTGAATAAAAAACGATGTGCTATCCGCTCCGTACCTTCGGGGGACAGGAAACAGGACTCCATGGATCCGCAAGAATATCGAGGACCTCGATGGGTGAGTGCATCTCTTGTTAATCGGCTAATTCAGGATGGTGGATGATATTTTTGGAGCGTTAGGTGGTGGTCACAGCTATAAATGAACAGGCCTCGTCAGTCGGGTTAATGGAATTTATAAACAACCCTGGACACCCTCCGCGCCATGCGTTAAACAGCTGGGAACTCGAATTATTATCCTCGCTCCGCATTCCGGGCGTCGAAAAATTCCTGGGATTATTTTCCTGAAATTATAGTCTGCGCTCTGACCCAACCGTTGTGTGTTTATTGTCTTTTTGTTACAAATAACGTGGTCGAGAAATTTATCATTCGACGTTCGGTTGCTCGAAGCTGTATTTTTATAGCTGCAGTCTGCACACTGGGAAAAATTTCATTTGTCACGGTAACTAGAAAAATTGGGTAGAACAGTCATCGTTAGAAAAAAAGTGTTTGAATATTGTTGGAATTAGGAAAAACGAGGTACGCGTAAACATTTTCCGCTGATCGTCGATCCTTTTTTGGTAATTGCAACGCGAAATCAGTTTGTTAGGTTTACTTTACTTTTTTAGTTAAGCAAGGCTTTAACGTCAATTTATCGTTGCACGAGCGTTAAATTTTCGCAACAGTTGCAAGAAAATATAGCAAGAGTGATCGTAATGAGAAAGAATAGTAACGGATACTAGACTTTCTAGTAACGGCTATAAAACTAATTTTCATTTTCTACCTGGAAGCATATTTTTCGATCGTGGTAAAAAATGAAAATAGTCAAGGACCGAGGGGTAATCGGAACTAAAAATTTCTCTCAGTGCAGAACGAGGCTGAAGCTAGCAGCCGGAATGAAAATTTTGTGAAATAGCTCAAACCCCGAATACTTTTATAGAATTATGAGGTAAAAACCGGACCGTATTTTTCTATTTCCAAAAGGTTTAAACACGTTTGGCTGCTGGCTTTGGCTGCTTGTAGCTTCAGTTTCACGTGTGCAGGGGTTTACGATTATGATTGGTACGACTCCCGGAGGCCTCGTTTGCTCACGTGTAACCCGCTCTCGTTCCCATCACGGTATATAAGGAGGAATAACTTTCGGTGTACATCGAGATATTAATTACTACAACGGGTCTCGACTTTCAACCCAATTTAGAAACAAGCCTCTCATTTACATACAAGTATCGTTACACATGCCGCCCTCCCCCTCCTCTTCAGCCTACCGGGCAACCAACTCCTCGTCATGGTATTTCGTTTTCACATTATTTCGGCCCATTACTTTGCCCTGCGACGTACGCGGCTTTATTGCATCCGCGTCTATTGCTATTTCACGGTTCAAAGTTCGCCGTTGCATTCCGAGGATCTCGGTGCATCGCATCTTCCGCGAGCCAAGCGCCGTGCGATTTTATGTATTTTCTTTCGCTCGTTCTACAACACCTGAATTCTAATCCTGTTATTCATTTTGTTGGGAAATTCATGATCCGGGATAGGTCGGTTAGTCTTTATTCGATGGTACCGAAACGTCAGAAAATACGCTACCTGCAATAATTATGAGAAATTCAGTTCATTTTTATTCATCACTGTTACACGTATAAGTGAAAAATATGCAAATGTATTTGAAAAAAAAAATGCACATTTACATGGATATATCTGAACCCTGTGAATTTTGATGCGAATTAACTGAAATGATTTTATTTGTATGGAAAGCCGGTTTTTTTCTTTTCAATCACAGCTGGAAATTTTTTTCATAGTTTCAGTAAAATGTTGAAAAAAATTTACTAGTTGTGGATAAATTATCTTGCCATGTTCGAAATCGAAAATAATATACAAGAAATTAGGTACTGAGAGAATTCTACGTGAGAAGATATTTAGATGACAGTCTAATAAATAACGTTTCGATTCCTAAACCACGAAAATCACTGAACGGTTCACTGTTTTTTTGTACCTATCGGATAAAATAAACAACAACACTGGATCCACTTTATTTACTGGCTATATTTTGCTTGCTCAAATAAATATCAGTTATCTCGATCAAGCTCTTATCTCTGTCTACACCCAAAATATAGCAGCTTAACTTTATGCTACTTTATCATGGTTTTTTTTTTTTTTTTTTTTAATTTACGATTTTGTTGAAACAAAGTTTATTTCAAATGTAAACAAAGTTATTTACTGTAACTGAATCTCGAGCGGGTTGATATACGACTGAAAGAAGAGAAAACCAGATAAGAGGTGTACGAAAAACGAGGAACGAATAAATTGAAGTATAATATAATCATATCGATGCGGCAAGATCTCAGCAAGGAATTTTTACTCCCACTGTACCAAGAAAGTTTCTTATAATTCTGCAGTGGACGTTTTCAAATGTCGTTTAAATTCAGGGGAAAAAGGACGAGACATCGCGAGCGAGTGTGAAATTAGTTTCGTAAACTTTTCTAATGTCAGGACGCAGTCGGTTCTGAATTATAGCGTAGCTTTAGGAGGAACAGCAAGCTCTTCGAAACGGCATAAAGCCACGTTGGATGGCAGGTAGAGCCCCTAGATGCCAGGAGAAACACTCGGTACGTTGTTGGTCGTGAAAGACTCGTCGTCAATCGTTTAAGTAATCGCTTAAGCCCCTTCCTCCCTTCACCCCCCCCCCCCCCCCCCCACTCGAAATTTAACGAGGCGTCGTCATCTCTGCGGTAATTTAATCAAGTCGTAATTAATGAACCCCTGCTGCGCCTTGGAGGTCCTTCGCGCTCTTACTTCTGTAAGCCTTGAGATCAGGATTTCCAATACTCCTGAAAACTCGCAACCTTTCTCACTTCCCTGCAATGATAGCTGCCGCCTGTTACGGCGGTTTAACAGCGCTTTGCGTATTTCGACCTTATTTTATGCTCCCTGAACTCGGATTTAGTGCTGAACAGAATTGAATAACAGTTTCGGATATTTCTTTGAAGATGGTTTTTCAAACATCGTTTCAAAACCGCTCGAAATTGTTTAATCGCGGTTAGCACTGACTTCATAATTCTTTGTGTTGAAGAAACCGGTTTTTAACGTACAAAAACAGTTCAAAAAATTTTACGGTAATACGGTTGTTGAGTATAATTTCATTGCGATGCATGTAATGTGATAATTTGACCACTTTTGTAGCTAAAGTAATTCGGCTGTTTAAAAAAAATTATCGCGCACTTGTTAATTGGAGATGGAAATTTATGAAACATTTTATACTGTTCACAAAGCGTGTGAATTATTGATTATTTTTTTATTTGTTTTTTTTTTTTTTTTTGTCTTACGATAGTATCAAACATAATTATACTTGGCGTAAATTGTTAATTGATTATTTGAGGAAAAATGAATCATCGACTGGATCAAATTGGTTCTACACGGGGTTAAAAAAAAAAAGTTCAATTCAGAGTCGAACCGACGCTGGTGGAAGGGTCGTATGATCAGGGGAGGTTTAGGAGGCGTAAAGCATGTTTTTCACGAGCAGACACACGAATCGGCCGGGGGATGAAAGTCGTGAGAAACGTTTCTTGCAATCTTGACTCTGTTCTCATACACCGCCCCTGGTAACCCCCCGTTAAACGGGATGCTCATGCACCCCTTGAACCTCTCTCTCGAGAAGTCTTTAACTTTATTACGCTTTTTACGCATTCATAACGTTTATGTTGCTGCCGGTATGGGAGCGGAGCAAAGGCTGCTCGCAGGTACGAGGATTCGGGAAAACGTTGCTGAAAAAGATGCGAGGAGTAAGCTTTCGTGTCTAAAAAGAGAATCCACCTACCCTCCGGTGCGTTTTACTTAAGCGTTTACGAGAATTTTATCTCGCGCTTGAGAGCCTGACGAACAACAGACGCGTCAAAATCTGCGCATATTTTTTCTACCTTTGAAGCTTTCGGACGTACAAAAGCTTGCAAAAAAAAAAAAGAAAAAGGAAACGTTGAAACACAGTATTTGCTGAGAGAAATGCGACACGTTCACGATTGACGTGAGCAAGGATTCTCCTTCTCTCTTCTTTCTTTCCGCGGGGGTTTTAGATAAAACGATACGGTCACCACCGGCCGTGCCTTGAAGGAAATAAATGAGGCTCTCATCGGGAAAGATACGTAGGTACAAGAGATCATGGAGAGATCGGGTGAGCTGCTGCACAATGGGCCAAAATGCAACAATGGAAATGTCATTACTGCCGGCTGCCCCTTGTGCCAGGGGAGCTTGGCAGGGCGGTTGAGCTTTCATGAAAATATTATACCTAAGGAGGTATTCCTTTGTCCCCTGATTTTGTGAGAACCAGTCGTCTCTTTGCGTGTTTGCACATCTCGAAACCTGCGGAGAGAAATTTGACAACTCGACCCGTGACGTGGGTACTGAAAATGAATTCGTTATGCGAGTCTCATCTCCGTCTCTTTCTTTCTCCTCCTCCTCCTCTGCTTCTTTAGTCGTTAAATTTTTATATGCGTGCCCACGTTATAATACGTTACAGACTCGATAGATCCTACGTTGAAACGATGCCTAACGAATTAACGGCGGTACCTGCACGCGATGTACGAAACACGAAAAATTGCCATGTGTTTGTAAGAAAAAGCCATTTCAAGTTCTCCGTACCTTCACCTAATTGCCTCAGGGTCGAGGAATTGTTAAATTCGAATCTTTCACCGCGAGGATTTTAACTTACTGCTGAAATTGCCGCAAAAATGTATTTCCAGAATAATCAATCGAGTGGCAGGAAAATCTGCACGATTTCTAGACTACTTGTAATTCTGCTTTCAAATTGTACGGAAGAAACATCTTAGATGAATAGATCGATGACAGGTTGTTTGATAAGAATTACACTTCGTAAACGTATACATCGGTATGTTATAATCCGTAACAAAACCGTGACCAAAACCATCGCTCCGCGTTTTTGCCTCGCAAATCTGTCTCTCCCCTCCGTTTCGCTTATTCATGGCAAGGGATTACGGAGCAAAACAGGGGGTGGAGATGATTATCGGAAGCGATATATCCGCCGGCTGTGGTCAAACGAGCCTTATCAGAAGGACGACGGGCGTCGCGACGTCGGGTTGCTGGACCAGTGCCTGCTGTCCGAATTTCGCAGCGTGTTTCACCCCCTTTTCACCCGGGATTTTGCCGGCGCTATCCCGTATTCGCGATATTTTAGTTCAAATTTAACCGGCCGGAGGCTACTGCCTGATTTAGTGCCAGAAGTTTACCGCCGCCGCCGCCGCCGCCGCCTGGGGGCGTACGGGAGATACCAACTGCGATAAGCTAAATGCCCCAGGTTCTACGTATATTGGCTACCAAGTCCGCCCCCCTAATACGCAAGCCCACATCTACTCTCGGGACAAGTTCCATGGGACTCCATATCTAATATCCAATGTCGTCGTTCGGCTCAAACTTTGCTTTACGAGCCTCTCGCGGGTCGGTTTAATACAAGTTCATAGTTCGTGAATGCTTGGCTATAAGGCTGCCATTGTCCGACTGTTTCCACCCTAAGAATTCACGCTTCTTGCTTTTTCACGAGGTATATTAATAAAAAGAAAATATCGGTGAAAATATCATTGCGCGATTGTACGAGAAAATTTTTTTCAATATATCTCAGAGTGCCGAAATTAAATATTTAGATTTTGATAAACAGTTTTGCTACATTATTCGAAGAGAGTCTACTGTATCTTTATTGAAATTAACAATGAAATCAATTTCGTTGTGACACAGTGATCAATTCAAAGTTTCCTAGTATTTGTATGGTTTATTATGGTACTCTACGATGAAGGGTGGTCCTTATTTGGAGGTCGGAAAAATTTTCATTGGGACGCCTCCCAGATCTGTTCGAAGTCGTTCGAAAAAAAAATCTGTGTAAAGTTTTAAGCCTCTACGTCAACTGGAACGCGTGTCGCTAAGCTCCGAAAGTTTAAAATGCAAAATACGTGTATACGTAGTTTTTATAACTAGTTATTCCGCTTTGTGTGACTTTGGTATGAATTAAGGAACCGGTTTGAAACTTGGGAAATTTGAAAATTTTATAATTATTGCTCCCTTGTATGTAAGCCTAATAAAAGTGATGCTATTAAGCTGATATGTAAAAAGAAACATATTATAAAATTGTGATGAAATTTTGAAATTTTTGGGGTTTGTTCCTTATCACTGTAAACAACAACTCTGCCAAAGTTATATAAAACGAAATAACATTATGAAACCTACATGTATGTTACCATCCAAACTTTCCGTGCTTAACGGCACTTGTTCTAATTAACTTAGAGGCTTGAAACTTTACACAGCTTTTTTTTTGAATCACTTGGAACACAGACCTGGGCTACATCCTAATGAAAATTTTTCCGACCCCCAAATAAGAACCACCCTATTTACGCAATACGCATCGTCATGGCAGAGGATTCTTTTTTTCCCCGTGTAGGGAGGATATTTTTGATTCGTCAGTGTTTGGAATGAAAGTTGTTTTTTTTTTTTTTTTTTACACACGTTTTACACAGTTTGAACGAAGCCCAAGGAATTGGAGTAATTTTTGATGTTAAGGAAATTATACGTGCTGAAAGCAGTCCGATATTTTCTAAATTGATCCGTGATTTTACGCGTACGCGAATACGAGTGAATAGTAAAAAAAGAAAAAAAATTAAAAAAAATAAATGAATAAAATAAATACAAACATAGATATATTCACATGGATAGGTATATTTTCTTCTTCTCTGGGCCTGGAATTTATGCCGGAAAATCCAGCCTATCGTTCGCCCCGCGCAATTTCCGTTTTTGAAGACGTCCTAAATTTCTACCGCAACCGCGTACGCGATAAGGATCGCCGTGCAACTTGTCTCTCCCTCGTTTCCGTGTAGAACACGCCTAGAAAATCGTATATCGTAGCTGAGTGACGAGTCCTCTCCGCCTCTTCCAGGTTTCTGGAGCTTTCAACCGTCAGCTTTCCGTCTTTCCCGTCTTCCCTCGGTAGATCCTTAACTCCGGGCGTGTTCTTGGCGGGGGGGGGGGGCGGAGGAGGACGTCAATATCTCCTCGCCCTGCCAAACGCCGAGACTAGGTGCAGGAAAATAGATAAAGCAAACCCCACTCGGCGTAAACTAGATTTTGCATTAGCATACGGTTTAAGAGAGGCAAACGGTTAACTATGAAGGAAAGGGGAGGAGGGGGGAGGGGGGGGGGGGGGGTACGCCCCAAGTCGGAACACCCTGCAAGCTCTACAATCACCCCTGCAACGCTCAGCGGTGATGAGTCCCTGCGAATTTTACGATAGTCTACGCGAAGCCGGATTCGAGATGCTCTCTCCAAGCTTGCGCCGCGTGCTTTACGACCCCGAGTCAGATTTCATTTTAGTTAAGCGAAAACCGTCGGCCGCTGCTCACGGAGAGTCGGTGAAAATTAGCCAGCGCGTCAAAATTCCGGCCGTGTTGCATAAAATTCAGCCAGAATTTTCGAATTCTTTATACACCCCGTTATCGGGGTTCATTTTCTTTTATTTACGGACCGATCGCTCTTATCGAAATAGGATGTATACCCAAAGATGTAACCTTGCAGCTGCGTACAGGGGAGATAAATAAAGTTAACTCGGAGAATACCGGAGAGATTTTACGATCGGCCACTAAACATCCCCTAAATTAATTGGCCCCTTTGAATCGCCCACCCGCCGTATACGGACAGTAAACGAAATTCACCCCCGTAGAGTATATCTTTGTCCTTATGTGCGTAGGTTTGTGTGTGATATAAGACGCGGCCTGCAACTCCGCAGACAATGTCCTGGGTTCGACTTGAATGCCGATAAAATACGACTCTCCGAATACTGAGATCGTGAGGGGGAGGGATATCGATAAAAAAAAAAAAATAAAATAAAATAAAGGAGACTCCGCGAAGAAAGTTTACGACTGGTTAACGGGAAGTTATCGGTACCGGAGTCAATATCACCGATAGTATACACCCGAAATGTGTTACCTATAAATATCGGGCACGAGTTACGCTCTTCGAAAGAAAAACTCTCCAGGCGCATAACCACCTGTGCTTAATGCGAGCTTCCGCGAGTTTTTTTGCCGCCGTGCAAGGCTGTAGCTTTCCTCTGCTACCCTCCGATTTTTCAAAACCCTCGCTTTTCTTCTCTACTTTAATCGAATAAAAGAGTGAAGAATGGGCTCGCAGGTTATTTCGATATAGAATCGGTAAAAACTGTCATAATTTATCTCCGCGCACAATTTTACCGTCACGCAGGCGTTGAGTCAGGATCGAAGGAATCAACTACTTGGCAGTGCATTACATACATCCCAATATGACGCAGTTACAGAAAATCCGTTTATACACACCCTGACAGTATTTTCGATTGCCCACTTCGTTCAAGAGATATGTGGAGGGTAAAAATGTGGGGGAACTATATTTTTGATATATTACAGGTCTACAGTAAACACTCGTGTATAGTATTATCTATATGTGCTATTATTGTTACTATTCTTATCATTTTTCATTCGCACTACAACTCGTGAGTCGAGTTCTCGCGACCGTAAGGAAAAGGACGCCTTTTCATTACAACGCCTTAATTAAAGAAGACGAAGGAGAGACGGCGGCGACATTCAATTTCTCCTAATTTCGTATTCCTTCACTGCAGCGGCCAGGCGTCCCTATGAATTAATTTGAAAGCTCGTAAGCCGGGCTTTCCGAGTATAACTGAACATCGGTAACCCTGGACCAGTTTCTCCTGTGCATATAAATTTCATCGCTACCTCGCGCGGTGAGGTGAATTAAAATGTGCATAACGTGTACAATAATATACGGTGAAAATTGGCGAGGTAGCCTGCGTCTCGTTTACACGTAAATAAAAAAAAAAAAAATGGGGAGGGCAAGTGGCGAACGGATCAGGGGTGGCTAGACGAACTCGATCAAAAAGAAATCCAGATTTAATAGAGATTCTGGAGTCCCTCCTCCTCCGACTTTGGTACCCCCGGGACCCTACGTCAGCATATTGCATTATTATCGCGCATGACTTATGGCATCCCATATTCAATATGAGAACCGTGCGAGGATTCGATAAAGTTACGGGCGTCCCAGCCAATCCCTGTCAAAGTAGAGAACTGCGTATTTACCCGCATTCCTTCGTCCAATTTCAGAGCTTCGCAAAAGCCTAAATTGAATCGACGACGCGGTGTTCCAAGTACCGTTTTCACACAATTTTATTTCCTTCCATGCACGAAAATTCAAAGAAACTTTGACGGGTTCGAATAAGGAAGTTAACGAAGGAAACGTGATCTCGAAAACTTTTTAAACTCGTCTAGACCGAGATGAATGTTTTTTTACATTGAAAACCGTACCCGTGTAACAAAAATTGATCCCTTTCACGGATCTTTATGCAGATAGGTAGATGACAAATTTGGGGATCCAAGTAACCGTTTGTTCAATGGATCTAATTTTGATTTTTGTTAGAAGTTGAAATTTTTCAACGATTTTGAATTTGAAAAGTTTTGTGTTTCGCGTAAATACCCGACTGCGAGAACAGCTGGTATAAAAAAAATTTTCTCCTCCCAGGGAAAGAAGGGGTAATTGGATGTTACAATTCGTGTTGAAAATGCGAGTCTCTGCGGTCAGACGTATGCCTTTTTCTCTCTAGGGAAAAAAAAGAAAAAAAAAAAAAAAAAACTGGAAAAGTCTGGATATCGTAATCAGGGTAGGGAAGGAACGGGAAGGGGGAACGAAGGCTCGGGGAGGTTGGTTAACGCTCCTGCTTTGTATTCGTCGCGCGGTGTTAAAGTAGGGGAGGGCAGAACCCCGGGGTCGTGATTGAATCTATAGGGTTCTGGCCACGGTCCGGCGAAACACCCTTGGCATTTATATATACGACGTTGAACGCCGTGGTTCTGGACAGAAATAGTTTTATTATGGGGCGGGGTGGACCGTATAACGTCGTGAACGCACTGCCGCCCCATGAACCCCCCATCGCGTCCTCGGATATACGTATATCGTTACTTTCTTGGACCTCGGAGCATGTGCTGTTGACGGTTACGTTCAACGCCTTATTTTTATCACCGACGCAACCGATGACTCAGTTTTTCAATACCGATAAATTCTGCGCACTCCCATTTTTTTTTTCGCGACATTCATTTATTTCATTGGGTGCAGATTCTTTCGTTATAGTCCGATCGTTGAAACCACCGTCGAAGTGCAGGCTTGGAGCACTTTTTTTCAGATATATCTGTGCGGCTGCGTTGGAAATTTAACCTTCCTGTAGGAGCGATTTATAGAAGTAGAACTTTTGTTTTTAGTTTGAATTTGAAAATAATTTGGTCTTTGTAGCCAAAAAAAATAATGTACAATTTGTATGTGTGTACGAAGCAGAAGTGTCTACGATAATTAGGCCGTATTTCTTTCTCGTCATCAATTATAAGTCTCAAATTTTGCAAATTGTCAATCTGGCGTGCAAATGTGAGGTTTTCGTTGATTCAGAGACTCTGCTTTATAAATTATTACATCCACCTGCAGAATCGTAATTAATCCAAAGGCTCGATTCCATTAGGGAATAAGCTTGATAAAAAAAAAAATCAACGAAGTATTGAAAAGAAGGAATGACTAAATTCTTGGCTTTTGGAGGGCTTGAGTTCAACCCCTTAATCAACGTTTCAACGCTGATGGGTTTAATTTGACTGACGGGGACGGGCCGCGATGCGTTTTCCGGTTGTATCCGCGTTGGGTTTACAATGGAAGATTGGACACCAGCCGAGTATCACGTCATCCATCACCAAACCGTTCAATCGTGGCTCAGACCTGCAGCGAATGAACAGCCCAGCTTTGATTTACGACGCTGCGTAGCGCCGGGTGCTTTTTACGTTTTTCATTTTTGTTTTTCTTTTTTATCAAACGCTAGTCATTACAGCGAACAAATACGCCAGTAACACTCTGACCACTTTCTTTTACGAAGAAGAATCTCTCTCCTCTGCTTCGCTGTGCAACGCGCGCTTATCTCTCACACTCTGCTGCATTCCCTGCCGCACCTCGCGCTTCGCCATTCTATCCCGCGTTTTTTTTCTCTCTCTAGGTATTCGGTATGCATGCGGCAGCAAGTTTTTCCTACCGTCGGCAATCTTTGAATACTTTGAATACCCATTGTTTGATAATTTTCTGTGAAAACAACTGCTGGTTGCGTTTTTTTCGGTAGCACAGAAATGCAAGGCTTTAATCACATTTCACATTCAATTTACGGTCAGCGAGATAAGGGAGAAACGGAGAAGGAAGCCAATGGAAGCGTTCCGCCTGTGAGCAGGCAACTTGAGTTACTGGAATGCATTTAGCCTGCGATCAGGCAATTCGAGTTACCAGAATCCATTCCGCCTACAAAAAGGCAACTCGGGATACTGATGTGCTACGACACGCTGACAACAGGCGCACCGCTATCTAGCCTGACTCGTGCGATTGTAATTGAGTCGATTTTTGTATCGTGTCACGCTTAATCGACGGAAGTTAACGTGTTTATGGCTGGAAGGGAGAAAAAGAGCGAGACCCTGGGAGGGCGAGTGAATTAAAAATTCGCTAGTCCCACTAATTAATAGTTTTCACCCATAAATTTATATGCTTTTAACGCCCGCGTTCCGCGCGATCGCAATTAACGTTATCGGTACTCGTATACCGAGATCGCGGCTGCTTCTCGTTTTACGACCACGTGTCAACATCATTTGCGAACTCTCCTCCATTCGCTCTGACCGCTTGCAAGGATTTAATTACCAACCCTTTATAAATTCCACTTCATTTTTCATATTCATCAGTCACTACAGCGTCATTCCGATCCACGACCATCTTCCTGGAGCATAATAAAGCCGATTTCACTCCAAGCGTATATTTTCTTTATACTAACTTCCGACGAAAGGTAAATTTTAACGTCGATGAAAATTATTTCGAATACCGCGATAGCATTCTGATTTAAAATGCAATTACACCGAGACTTGCATGCGAAAATTGCTGCTCAACGCCAGCAGATATACAACCGACAATTCATTTTTTATCCCTTCGTTTTTAACACGTAGCTAAGATTGCCTATTTTCGAGGTTTGAGCGATGAGTTTCACGGAAAATTCCCGGTATATCCGGTAAAAATGAGTCCAGCATGCGGTGTTCCTGGGATAATGAATTAGGTTTGATTCTTTATACAATCTGGATCGAAAAAAAGGGAAGAGAATTTCTTCTTCAGCCCCCGAGGGAGGCGGGCGCAACCGAACTCGTTGATTTTTTCTTTATGTATCGATCGAGTCGCGAAGCGTGATTTGAGGGCTGTTTGAGAGACACGTAGTGCCATATCTTTGCGAGTCAAGGCACGCCGCGGAAGACATCTGTATTGTTAGGGGCTCCCGTAGGATTGGGATATTGTCTATCTCGTTCATTCGAGGCGTTTGGTATTCAGCTCGCAAGCCTCCATCAAAACTTATTCGCCGCAAGCGGTGAAACTTTGATACGGGACGCCCGACCGCCTTATTGGATTTCCAGCTTCCGAAGCCCTCCGGAGGGATGGGATTTTGAATCTTATCAAAATATCGATGAGACACAAAGAAAGAGAGAGAAAGAGCGAGACTTGCGTACGTTGATCCAAACTTGGTAGGAATTTTGAAGGGTATGCGTTTACGGCTTTGCCTCTTTTTTTTTTTTTTTTTTTTAGCCAGGGGTCGTTCCTTACCCCGTGTCTAATTACAAGGACCGAAATTCACGACCGAAAAATGACATCGCCTCAAATCCCTCCCCGCATTGTCTGCTGCAAAGATTATAAGGGCATTCCGGGAGACAAAAAGTCAAATGTGACTCGGGACATGTCCGCGCACCCTGTAGTGAAAAGAGCCAGCGTGCTCTCTTGGACTTTTCCCATATTAAAACTTCTCTTCTCCACGATATTAAAACATTCTTCGTCAAATATTTTCCGGTTTATGACGCGACCTTTCGCTTTTCCTTCCTCTAGCTTTCTCTACTACGCGCATTTGAAAATTTCCCTCGGCAATGTCATTTCATTGTCTGTACGTTTAACGCTTATTTTCTGTCGTTGGATTCAACTTCATGCTTAATTTCCTGTTCCCGTTGCGAGAAAATACTTTATACCACCTACATCGAAATGCGGGTGGGATTATGGTTGTTTTAATCAACGCAGGAGACGAAAAAGTGCATGCGTAAAGAATGATTTTAAATATGTAAAATTAATTTAATAACTGCAGTAGCAAATTCGTATTAATAGCCGGGTTCCTGTACAAACAAGATAATATTCTGCCACGGTGCGCAGCTTTTATCCCTAATATACACACGTGGATGTAGTAACATTAGCGGAGCTAAAGGATTATCCCTGCACAGGCATGCGACCTTTATACGTACGTTATACATATATTAATCCTGATTTACGGAACTACGGATTTTAATATACATAAGCCCCGACTGCAGGCAATTAATCCTGGCCTTCCGACCCACCCCCGTATTAATGCAATTTAAAATTAATTAATCACCCGCTACCCGTTGCACTTTTACCATTCAACCGATCCGCAAATTTTACTCAAAAGCGTCGGGCTTAAGCGCGAGCACCTATTTCTATAGGGTAATGAAATATTTCCGCCCTCCAGCCGTTCCTGCGTTAAATCGTTAAGGGATGAGCGTGTCGAGGACCATTGTACGGGGTGATAACCACTGGCCAAAGAGAGAAAGCGAGGGGATCCGTACATCGCCCATAAACATTTTACGATATACCGGACTTTGTTAATGAGTTTAACGATCATAATAAATTATTAATTACACGGTATATAAGCGTATTATATGTATTTACCTGATGGCCGCATATTTTATTTGGGGCCTGTAGATGTTTGGCATTTGCCAACGTAAACTGCCAGAAAAATACTGCGAAGGTGACAGACGCATTTTTCTTTTTACACCACAGTTTTTCTTTTTCAACTATAATATATATATATATATTTTTTTTTTGAACTCTTTGAATTGACTCGCCAGATTTCCGTCCCGCTTTTCTTTCGCTCGCTCGCTCTCGGCTCTGTGTATAGTTACTTTTTCTTTTTCAAACAACTCTCACTCACTCAGTTTGTATAATTAAATCTCGAAAGTTTAAATCAAGGCAATTTAAAATCCCGTTTGTCAAAAAGTTTTCCTACATTATTACAGCTACTGTAGCAGCCAGTTCTGTTTCTTTATATTTCTATTTTTTTCTCTTTCTTTTATTACTAACGATACTCTGTTTTCATTTATCTTATACACACAAACTTCAGATGATTCTTTTACAATATAGATATATATATGAATATTTCTTTATCACTGAACGGATATGCATTTTTCTCATTAATCAACGGAATAACCTTGAATCACATTATTTTTTCTTGTTTTTCATCGACCAGCGACGTGTTTTCAATACCCTTTGAAATTATCACACTGTACGGTAAAACGTCGACGTCACACCCCATGATAACGGGAGACGGTGGAGTGAAACAAAAACAACGCCAAGCCTTGGAATGTTATTAAAGAGAAAAAAAAAAATAAATAAAAATTAACATTCACCCCAAAACCAGCAAACAAAGTCCGAAACTGTTTACCGCCATCTCGTTACAGTTTTCACTCGCTTCTCCTCCTCTATTTTTTCACTCGTTTTCGTTCCTCTCCTTAAGGTTTTATAAATACCTTTCACCCCGTAAAAAATACAGACGTTAACCGCGTGTTTGGCTGGCAAAAATATCCGCGCGACGTTCTACCGTGAAAATAATAAAGAAAAAAAAAAGAAAAAAATTACCACCCGTTTTCATATTTTTCGTCACAGGTTTAATTTTAGTCTCTTTGTTCGCCGACGCGGTTTTTCTTTCTTTCGTTATTATCTGACGTTTCACACGAGGCAAACGGCGATGCTGCAGACGCGACACTATAAGCTTGGCCAACCAAACCTACCGACGAACCCCTTAAAACCTCGAAGCAGGGGGGGCCCTTCGAATATCCGATACTCCGCTTGCCACGGGGGCTGGACGGGGGTCGTTTCGCGGGGTCTGAAACACCGGTGATAGGGGGTTGCGCCCGTACACCATGACTAAGATATCGTCCGTGCTACACGACACGTGGACGCTCAAAGAACGCAACAAACGATGCTGACGGCCAGAAGAACCCGGGGGGAGCTTGTTAGTCATTCGATATCGCACGGCCTACCCCCTCCCCTGTTTCCCCTCATCTCCCAACACCTTTGCATCCCTTGCGCACATGTACGAGGGTCACAAAACGGACAGGGAACTAACGAAGAAAGGGGTTACAATGAGGGCAGCCTTATGCTTCTGCTTGTCTCTTTTTCTTTCCCTCATCGAGCGTCTCGCGTGTTTCGCGTTCGCGAGAGTAAGCTACTTTTTTTTTTTTTTTACCTCGATGTGTGAAATTTCATTTATTTTATTCTTCCGTTGACAGAAATATTTTAACGCACATTGAGAGAAAATTTTAGTTTCGGTTACCGCTCGGTCCTCAACTATTTTCATTTTTTACCAGAATTGAAAAAAATATAGTTGAAGGTAGAAAGGGAAAATTAGTTTTATAGCTGTTGCCGGAAAGTCCAGTATCCGTTGCTATTCTTTCTCGTTACGATCACTGTTTGCTAGATTTTCTCGCAACTGTTGCGAAAATTTAACGCTCGTGCAACGATAAATTGACGTTAAAGCCTCGTTTAACTAAAAAAGTAGAGTAAACCGAACAAACTGATTTTGCGTTGCATGATCAAAAAAAGAACGATAATAGCGCAAAATGGTTACGTGTGCCTCGTTTTTCCTAATTACAATAATGTAATTCAAACAGTTTTTTTTTTTCTCAGTGCAGCTTTGCTGGGTGGGAAGAGTTTGCGACTGTTGGAAATTCATTTTGATACCAATTTCTTATCTATGCAAGGTATCACGTACGAAGTTCGTAAATTCTTTGAACTTTTTTGTTACCAAGTGATTTTCAAATTTTGGTCGGTTTTGACAAGATCACAAAATAATTTGTTCAATTATCATCGCCCAGCCAAATATGTGATGAATTTTTTTCATTTGAAACAATATTTACCGTAATTTTCAGTCGATTAGTTTTGAAAATTTAATATCGTAACCAAGTTTTGAGCGACGACGGTTGCTAGTGTATTTTTTTCTACAGATTCTTTGTTTCGTCAAAGAAAGTGAACTCTATTATTGCAATAAGTAACGATAAGAGATTATCAATTCGCGGAATCGCAAGTACAATGAATTCTTATCGAGATAAATTACCGCGACGCAGATAAATATATTCTATTCGAAAGCTTCGAAAATATTCAATATCAATATTTATAACACGACGATTAAAACATTTGAAAAATACGAATCGTGCGGTACGACTGCTATTATATAAACAGCTGGGCTGCGATCGATAGATCCGAAAAGGGTTGCCGGTATTACGACTCGATCTCCCTGTCAGTAGGCACTGTGTACGTGTAAGTCACCATCCAGAGGCACCTGTCTCTGCTTCGTTTGCTGCTGAATAACGGGCTCTCAAACTAATAGTTTGAATTTAGAAGAGGAGGAAGTCGAGGGGCCCATATGTTTTAGGAAATTAAGGAATAGGATACCTACTCGCAGCACGAGTCAATACTGAAACATTACACACCGACATGTATCGAAGACCGAAGCCGTACGTGCGGCTCTGCCAAAGCGAAATAGGGGTAAAAGTTATGGGCTTCGCGGTACCGCCTCTGTATATACAATACGCATACATACGTATATATATACATGTTATATATACGGGGGACACCATATGCCGATTGCTTGCGGGGCTTTAAAAAACCCTAAATTCGCGCCCCGTGTGTTTGGGGCGAACCCATGCATTTCTCTCTCTCTCTCTCTCTCTCTCTCTCTCTCTCTTTCGCTGCAGTTGAAATGAGAGATTTTGGAACGTTTAAAAAAATCTTTCCTGCAAATGCAACGATCGAGTAGGTGTGTATATGGGAAATAATGTCTTGCGGTGCAGGAGCTTTTTACGATCTCAGTTTTTCTCATTTTTATATCTCACGTTTTATGAGGGCGGTTTTCACCCTCTAACCAACGCTTCTCGCAATTCTTTTAAACGGTTCTATTTTAAGTAGCTACTATGTTGAATTCGATCGTTCGCTCGTTTCGATTCAGCATACTAAATAGTACAAATAGTGGGTTCGGATGGCCGAATAATTCTGCCGAAGATAGAAAGCATCATCGCAATAATCGCCAGAGTGACGATTAATCATTTCGGTACACCGATTATATTATTGAATATAATATATTGACGATCATTGAATTTCATACTGCGATTATTGTAAACGAGGGAGATATTTTCGCAAAATAAAATTGTATCTATGGAAACGAATGCAACAAAAAGAAAAAAAAAAGTTGAGGGAATAATAATATAATTTTCTTTGTGGTAGATATTTTATTCACCCATCACGGTCAGCTATTATTAAATAGATTAATACAATTTTAACGAATCAGTGTATCAGCGTTATAGCTTGCTGATTTGATTTGATTTCATTTTATTTTATTTGATTTGTTCAAAGTGCAGGAAAAAAATAAATAACGTTGCCTCGCCGTAGAATTATCGGTGTTACATGGGGGAGTGGAAATTTCATTCACCACTAATCTCGTTCGCCCTGAGCACCGCTGAATGCCACGTGCGCTGTGCTAGGCGTGACTCAATCTCTAATCAGGGGAAGCCGAGGCTAATTCCAGTGGTTCTCATCGCGAGACACGCTTAGTTGGGTCCCAAGGGAACTACGAAAATGCGAGAGCGGGGAGGAAGGCGACGCGTTTTCTCCATTTAATCCGTTTTATAGTCGGTGTTAGTCAGAAAAGACACACTTGTCGTAAACCGATATGTAACTGCGAATGGCGATTGCGGTGTATTTCCGAAACAGGGGGTGGAAGGGAAATCGAATTATCAGACGGGGTGGAAAAATGTACTCAGAAATGTACTCAGAAAATTACAGGGTGACGATTACAGAAGTCTTTCGTAGAATTTCAAAGTGTAAGTATTTGGTTTGCGTACGAAAGATCGAAACAGAATCGATATAACTCTATAAAAATTTATGCTCTCACTTTTTGCAGTTAAAAAATTAAATATCGCGGAGATTTTGCTTTCTAATCGTTCTACATTTTTTTTATCTCGTGTAATAAAATTTTCCTTACTCTTTCATCGTTTATACAACGTCGCGGTGTGTTTCAGCGATTGTAAACCCGCCCTCGCACACTTGCGCAAACACAAACGCACAATGTTTTCGAGAACTGAGATGGTGGCGCGAAATTAATTAACCCTGCGGTAACGACTAATTAACTCGAATACGCTGAAGCCGCGGCATGTGGCTTCAGTGTTGATATTAATTTTATACGAACGTGTGGGTGGTGCAATGACGGCTGCATGGGGGGTAAATTAAGGATTCGAAGTACCGCCTAATTTCAAGTCTACAAATACGTACGTATTTCGAAGGAATTAACGTCGTATGGATCGTAAATCAGCGGACTCTCACCTGTAACAGAGGAAAAATCAACGGAATTAATTATTACTCATCTTATCGTCGATTAAAATATGTTATCCGATTGTGAAATCTTTTATACACTCGAATTGAATCAACCCCTGATAGCTCGAATTCACCCCCGTCTACCTTCTTAATTGGCCGAACAAAACTCACGAGGAGGAAGAAACTTTTCAATGAGATTTGCAACTCTCGTCGTGACTCCTTATTTCTGCGGAGCACCCTTAAACTAACAATCAAACTAACACCTACATAAGGCTTTCCCCTTGGTATGCTGCCTTGGAATTCAATTGAATCAACGTCGCCACTGCGTGACGCTTCAGAAGCACGAATACTCGGCTCGTTATAATGCGGGTCGACAAAGACAACCTTTTCTTTTCGTTTTTTCTTTCTATTGCGTGAAACCAGACTAAGAAAATTGATTTATTCGAACGTGGACTAATTAGATAATTCTTTTGTGAAATGTGAATTTTATTCAATGTAAATGAGAGAGTGTCTACCACGTCTCATATTTTTTGTAAGATTTTTATTATTTCATCGCGTTTATAAAGGAATTTAAAAAACATTCAACGCGTGCGAAAGTTAACGATGAACAACCTGCAGACACACTATTGCAATATTTTCGCCCAATTTGGTGTAAAATAAAAATACGAGAGAAAGGAAATTTTGGATTGAAAGAAACTGTGAACGATTCGTTTAATTCATTGATCAATTTTAATAGTTTTTCAAAAATATTGACGTAGAGAGAGAAAGAAAAAGAAAACCCTGGTACGATTTTGTTATCTTGTCGTTAAATCGGCTTCCCCTAATTTTTATTTCACGGCTTTTAAAGTCCCTGCGATAATTCAATTCTATGTGTTACCAACATGACTTGAAAGAAATTTGTCAGCATGCATGTCTGCAGTGGTAAATTACGATTATACATGATACAGGTGTACGCGCGTATGTGTAAAACAGGGAGAGACGAAACTGCAGGCAGCTGACGAGAAATTTCATTTTTAACGCAAACATCGAGCGACCCCCGCGGAATTTAACCCGCGGCATTTGACGCGGCGTTTAGAAAGAGGTGACATATATACATATATATATATATATATTTTCTTTTTCCATCCTTCAACTGCAATCCGTCCCTTAATCTCGATCCCTCTCTTTTTTTCGGGCGTAAAACACTTCTGGGTAAATATTTGATGCAATTTTTTAAGGGTGCGAGATGCGCGAAGAAAAGGGGGGGGGGGGGGGGGGGTTGAAACCCCGACGCAAAAGAGAAACAAGAATAAAACCGAAACAGCTTTTCTCATAACGCGAAACTGCGTCTAGCTACTCTCCTTTCTCTCCTTCTCTCTTTCGCTGACAGTCTAAGTGATTGAAGATAAGCCGAGACACCTGCTAGCTGCAGCACGTGTTACCTCCCTTGATATATGGCGTCTTATATGGTGTTGATATCACCGCCGAACCATACACAGCGTCTAACTCCTATAACTATTCGCCGAGGGTGGACGGCGTTAAACATTCTTCAAATATAACGCCTACACTTTGCTAATTCAATTTCAAAACCTTTGTCTATCCATCAACGCTTGTCCGTTACACCTAACAACCCCTGACTTGACGGAGATGTATTTCCCTGCACCCTTCAGCGCCGAAATGAAGAAACGAAGGAAGGAAGGAACGAAGGGTTGTTCAAATAATTCATTTCAAAGTACCGGTATTGATTTTACTTCCGGTTTAACCGTGCGAGCGACGCCAAATTGCACCGCAAAACAAAAAAAAAAAGAAAAGAAAGAAAACAATAACAATTTCTCGTGATCGCATCTCACGTACGATACGTAATTTGAGCATAATTTTTCCTGAGAGATTACACGGCAAATTGAAAATTTTAAGCTTCTCGTTCGACGAGTGAATCGAGACCGCGACGTGTTGCCATTGAATAATTTTCAACCGACTAGGCTTCTCGAGTAGGGGGATGATAATATTTATTCTCTTGGTATTGAGTGGTTTAAAAATACGTCCTGCGCGGCAGGAAAACGGCGAGGCAAAGTCGACTGCAACGGAGGTGGAGGCAGGCCATGTGCCCTGCAGAAGAACGGAAATAGACATGTGTGTGAAGTCAGCAGACTTCCAAGAGACGCCGCCACCGCGGAGCGCAGCGGAATGACGGGGGGCTCCAATTATTCTTAAACACCGCGTTCAAACTTGATCTCAGAATTTTATTTATAGCATTTTGCAGGTCTCAATTTTCTACACGCGACGTTTCAACGGCTTCGCGACATGAGAACGCGCCCGCTAAATTATACGATGAAAATTTAAATAACAACAAAGAAACATAGCCTTGTTCAAATATATTGTTCCATAATTTTAACCCCAGAACGTAACGGCGGGGGATTTGAATCTCCTTTTTTGTCTTTATTTTTGACCACTTTTTTGGTACTTACGTAAAAAGTTTTTTGACGCACGTGATGCTTTGTTAAGGAACGAAGAAAATGAAACCCTGTAGGAACTTTAACGATACGATGTACTCGAGAAGTGGAATTTACAAGATTAAGGCGTTTTTTTTTACCCTCCGTTACCGGAATAGATAACAAAAAAAAAAAATAACGTTGCCGTTCTAGGGTTAACAACAAATTTCGAAAGTGTTTATGCAAAGAATTTTCCTAAACGAAACGAACTCGCCAGTGCGACTGCGTGATGTGAAAACTCATCGCGACGAGGTGCTGAAATTAAATGAATAGGGGTCGATGAAGACGCTTTTGGGGGGCGATGAACCGGTTCCTGCGGGATCCGAGGTCCGCGGGTCGTTCGCAGGGGAGGCTTAGGTGAGCGATGTCGCGACCCGGAGATTCGTCAACGTCAAACCCCATTAACGGACGGGTGTATCCCGTGCCGCTGCCCGTCAACCCGGCGTAATTCCAACAAATATCGCCTTCTTTTTCCCTCCTTGTTATCCCGCATCGGTCAGCCGTTTCACGGACCGCGCGATTCCACGGTTATCGTACGTTCAAACTTGAAATTTTTACCGTTCCGTAGTAAAATTAGCCGCTGAACGCCGGCAGGTAGGCAACCGAAGTTACGTTCTGAACGTATTGCTGCCTATCCAACGGCGCGGCGCTCAGTGGCGAGTCTTATGGAAAAGTTTCGAACGATGAGATGACGAAAAGTACAGAAGACGGGAGTGAATTGGGGTGAAAAATTTTTCAACGAGATTTTCCCCCGAGCATTCGAATTAGCGGGAATTTTTTGCGTAATGAATAGCGAGAAGGGCGTCGAATTTTCGCTTTTCCAATTTACAACTCGGGAATATGACGCGCGGTGTTACGGAGCTACTGCACGTGCGTATAACTTATGAATATTAAATATGACCGAGGTTACGAGCCGGTGCTTTATTCTCATGATCTCTCTACATCGGGGTTGACAAAACCCTTCGTTCCAACTCCCACCAGTGTTAATATCCATGCATTTATAATTTCGTATATACGCAGACGGTTGTTGCTCCGCTGGGCTTGCAGACTCTGCGGTCATTAATACTCGAAACCCGCCCTGCTGATGCACTCACCTCACAATTTCTCTCAGGCATTATATCCTGATGACGGAAAGATTGATGCGATAAAAGTTGAAACGAAACATTTTTACAAAAAATATAAACAAAGTTTGAATTATTCGGTGACAATTCGATCAGTTTGAATGGAAGCAATGAACCATTTTTATCAATAAGGACATTGTCAGAGTCGATTTTGTCATTGATAATTCGTATACGTTGCCTTTTCCTGTGAAAATAAAACAACGACAAAAATATCGAAACGAATGGTCTGAAAATTTTCGCACCTGAGATTTTTTGGAAACGTTTCATTATTTACTCGCGCCGCATTACGAGGATGTTGGTCGAGTAGCTTATGGCGTATCCCCGACTTATGATCCCCGTGTAAACATAAAGGAGCGAGCGGGCTTCTCTTCCTTGGACAAGGCTAAGCGCGGGGTAAATTGACGAAGGACGTCGCGTCAGCGACAATTAATTCTCCCAGCAGGAATATTAGCTTAGGCCAAATTGGGCGGCTTGAGCGTCGAACTGAAACTCAAACAGAGATTCGTGACCGAACAAAATGTCGCCTCTGGAACTCCGGCTCGGATTTCTGGAGGCCTCCCTGCAGCCTCTGATCCTCCGAAGATGAGGATGGGGAGGAGAAGGAGAAGAAGGAGGAGGAGGAGGAAGACCCTAACGCTTATCTTTAAGGCGATCCTGTCTAACGCGCTATCCGAGGAATTCCCGTCGTCTTACATTCTGAGGATGCCGAACTGCGGAGCGACGCGATGTCTTTCTTGGCCCTTCGTCCTCCGGGTTCGGCCTGCAGGACAACTTCCTGAGGGATTATTTTCCCATTAGGATCTTGTCTCTTCTCTCCAGGACAAATTGACCGCCGCCGATTCCGCTGCCCGCACGCTTCGCTGACGCTACTAGATTTTCCCAGACTAAAAGTACTTTTGACGCATCGCGTTTCACGGGGTTGAAAGAGGAAATAAGGAAACGGAAAACTAGGTATTAAATATCGACTCGTATTTTCAGGAATTTGTTTTTCTTATCTTTAGGTGAGAAATTTTTTTTTAACTACACTGAGAAAAATTTCATTTGTTACGGTAAATGGAATAATTGTGTGTAACAGGTATCGTTAAAAAAACTGTTTGAATATTGTTGGAATCAGGAAAAACGAGATACGCGTAACCATTTTGCGACTAATTTTCATTTTCTACCTAGAAGTATATTTTTCGATCGTGGTAAGAAATGAAAATAGTTAAGGACCGAGCGATAACCGGAACTAAAAATTTCTCTCAGTGCACCTCCAATTTTACTCAATCCTGAAAATTACCGTCTGTGAATTTATGGAAGGTTAATTGCGCTCTTTTCAAGCTTATCGAGAATTTTTATTGCTCACCTTATTTTTCTACGCCAGGGAAAAACGCCGTTAATAAATGAAAAAATCCGGCCAACCATCCTTGGACGGGATCTGTTATATCTGGAATTACGTTTATAAACGCGCTTCGGGGTGCAATAAAAATTCCTACCGGCTATTCTGATCTCGAGTGCCTAGATTTAATAGATACGCTAACAGCTCTATGAAACACGCATTCTAATTAACCCAGCCTTGTGATTCGTCTATGTAATTGCCCACCCATACATGCGACCGTGTATCGAAACTGGACCCCAAATGTCAAAAGTTTTAGTCGTTAGGGTTTATACTTATTGTAGATTCTATTAAATAAGCATCGTTTCAACAGCCGTGAAAGTATTATTGAAATGAGAACACAAAATAAAATAATGTGCTACAAATAACTATTTAGAGTGTTTATAGTTTTCGATACAACATTCTCTGATTATTACAACATTGAACCTGTTTTTCTGGTTTAAAACGTTTATATAATACAGTTTAACAAGGTCTTGACATCAATTTATTGTCGCAGGTACTATAATTAAAAATAATAGTAACCTTAACAGTATAAATCATTTCTAAGTTTGTACCGGTAATTATATTTTTCGATTTTTCGCTCACGGTAAGATGTAAAAATGATCAAAAACTGTGAAATAACGATGACTGGAAATTTTTTCCTCGTTTCACCATTATTTCAATTTCCACAAAACTTTTCATCCGAAAAACTTTGCAAGTTCTTTCGTTGTTCATCCTCTGTCAGACTGACTTTTTACACGCTTGACGAACAAAAATGCGCAGAAATGAGGGACGAGAGTCCTTGGGAATTTGTTTTTCGCCAAAAGAACGAACCCGAGTCATATTGTGTACACGCACTCGGTATGAGCGCGATAAATTCGGTTAATTAAAACTGTAACCGCTTTGATCGTACAGCGCGACTAATAACGCTGCACAGACAGCGAATGCAAGCGCTCTTGAACCTTTTCAAATATTCTTGTTAATTAGCATCCTCCAACCGTACAATCGAGAGCTTACGAAAGGATGTTTTTGAGTTTATCTCGCTCCTATCTCTCTCTCTCTCTTTTTTCTCACTCTGAAAGTGAAACGTCCTCAACCACAATTAGAAGTCAAAAAATACTCCCCCCGCTTTTGCTGATTGCAAAATGACCGTTATAGTTAACGTTTTCACCTTCCGAGTACAGAATTTCTCGTTATCATCCCTAAGGTACAGTTTTTACTAGTGCGGTAAGATTTAGCCGGCTTAGCCAGCCAAGACAGTTAACTTGGCTGATTAGCTGAAGTAATTAACCTGCCAAAATGGTTACGTTGGGTTAACTGACTAGGCTGGCCAAAAGTAGCTAATTAGCTAATTTTAACTGGCCAAATCTAAAAATGAAGAAAATCAATAAGCGAATGAATTTTTCTCCTTTTCGATTCGAACTTCAAAGTAAAATATCACATGAATAAACATTTTTAACTTAAAATTAGAGGGGTTTTTGAGCTCAGCCGATTTTTGTATCAGTTAATAATATGCTAATTTCAGTTGGGAAATATACGGATTAAGTTTTTATTCGAAAATATGCGGAGCTTTTTAAGTGACTTTGAAAATTTTACCCAAACAAGTATCACGATTTTACGGACGTTAATATTTATTCTTAGCTGAGCCGATTATTGTTGACTGATCAACTTTTAAGACACCTTTGATAATTGATTGACAATAATTCTGTGAAGTGAATAATAAAATAAAACTTATTCCAGTTGCAAGTTCGGATCCGAAAGTTAAAAAATTCATTTGCGTGTTGATTTTGTAGACTTTCAGATTTAGCCGGTTAAAATTAGCCGATTAGCTGATTTTGACCGACTAAGCCGGTTAACCGGCCAACTATTTTGTTCGGCTAATTGTTTTAGCCGGCTAACTTTCAGCTAATCAGCCCAGTTAACTGTCTTGACCGGCTAAATCGTACAGCATTAATTTCCACTCTTTTTCTCTTGGCGGAGAAATTCACCCCCGTTATGGTTCGACGATTTACGAGGATCGCGAAGGTGAAAAGCAGGAAAGCAGGGCTCTGCTCTTTGTATATGTCAATTCGAAGGCGGAAGGGAATCCCGGTTAAGCTTGCAATATCTTCACAGCGGTGAAAAATTTGGAAAATCTGTTTAACGTCTTCACACGTACGTCCGACTTCGATTTCTCCTTTCTCGCTCATTTTTGAGAGAAGACCGATGGAAGGAAAAACCTTTCGCAAGCTCCGAACACAATAGCGCGCACTTTATTCCCAGTACCGACTTCGACTTTTCACCGCCCCAAAGTGACTCGCTCTCGCTTACTTTCACCCTCCACCCTCGACTTGTACAGCTTCGAGTGACACTTTGCACGATCTGGGGCGCGACTGATATATTTTTATCGATTACGACATGTTAAAGAGAGAGAGAGAGGTGTAGAGAAGAAAAGAGAGGATAAAATATCGCCACGATTTATCGCTAGTCAGGAAATTTTCTAAAAGGAAAATTGAACGGTTACTACGTCGTGAAAATTGGGTTAATCGTACAAGATAGAATTAATTACGAAATCTAGACGGTGAATTTGGTTTTGTTTCAATCCAGGGTTTCAGTGTAGACATTATTTGATGTTTCAAAAGAAAAATAATCACCGATTTTTCACCGCTGCACTCCTTAAAAAAATTTTTTTTAGGTTAAAAGAAAGATTCTGTCAAAAGACGAGCGTTCTGCGTTATGTGGAAGATCACGTTCAGTTGATTTTTTGCTTTTGAACATTTCTTTTAAACTTGTGAAGTATCGTTAGTGAAAATTATTTTTCTATTGCTTATATCGATCGTAACGTCAATTTACGTCACTGTATAAGAAGACCCACAGTTGTAATATTAAATCTCCAATTGATGTTTGAGAAAGCGTATCTGACGACTTTTACATTATTAATTCGATCTCATAAAATAGTGACAATTCAATACGAACTCTTAATTTAGGAGAATAAGATTTCCGGTTGATATATCGTTGTGTTACGGATCGTGAACTTTGGGTCGAATACAAGTGTCGGGAAAGAAACAATAATTGAAGTGCTACAACGTGTTTCTTCGCTGATTCCAAACAATGTTAAAAAAAAAAGGTGCAAAATTAAATGACCGTGATTTTCCACATGACGCAGAACGCTCGTCTTTTGACAAAATCTTTCTTTTAACCCAAACAAACTTTTTAATGGGTTACCTTACTGGAAAATGGAAGATCATTCTTTCCTGAAACACCCTAATTGGTGCAGATACAAATTCCGAACAATGGGGTTTGTTCCCATAGATTGAGGAGAAAACGCATGTGGAAATCGTGCAGGGGTGCAGAACTGTGCAGCACCGCGATTCTCATCAGGGGCATTGAACATTCAGCCGCGAAGGCTTGAACACTCTCTCTCTCTCTCTCTCTCTCTCTCTCTCTCTCCACGTACCATGGCTGGCTATGGTTTGGGACGGCAAACACTGTCTAGTGGAGGAGAAATAACCCGGCAAAGGCAGATTCGTGCTTTATGGGGCTCGAACACGAAAGCCCCGCGACCATCCTATCTTTATATCAACCTGGCACGTAACCTAACCCATTGTTTTAGAGAAAATGAAAGCTCGGAAACAAATTCCCGTACAAGAAACCGGCACGAGAGTTATTACCGAGTGCTGAGAAGGATTTAACCCTGATCCAATTCGGACAACGAAGTCCTGCTTTTCATTCGTGATAAACACTGAATTAAAACTTTGATTATTCAACCCTGCTTCAATTACGGTTTTCATATCCTGCGAAAGTTAAGCCGCTGCTCGGACTGTTTCGAGGAATAATGAGAAAATCATCGGAGATACTAATTCCGATCATTTGAATATATATTATACGTGTATGTAAAGAAACGACAACTTTTCTCTTCACAAGTCGCTTCGCGTTATCACGATTAAAAATCATATCGAACTTGAAATTGGAGTGAAATAAGTTTACACAAAAATACATATCAGATGAATAAAATTACTCGCTACCAGTGAAATTTTACACGGTTTATTAAACCAAATATCCGATTAAAATAACCGACTTTAACATTTATTTTTAAATTTTTTATCGAACGATTGTAAATTTTCTCAACGTTTCCCCTGCACAATAAATCACCGATCAAACTTACGTTTAATATTAAATCATAATCGAGCGAATTCGACACACGTATAGGATCATGCTGAAATTCGTACGGATTCGTTGGATAATTTGGGGCAATTTTAAGCAGGACGCGAGGTTTCTTTGTAAATCGACTGAGGTGTATTATTCACGGGTTTGGTAACGACGGTATAATATCTTCACACTTTAATACGAAAAAATCTTATTCTCTAGCTGCCGATCCTCGCGCCGTTGTTCCAGACTCGATCCTCTGAACGCTCGAGCCAAGATCGTTCTTTCCACGGTTTATAATAGCGGTGTCTGTTTTTTACTTTATTTTTTCTCTCTCTCTCTCTCTCTCTCTCTCTTTCTCTCTCTCGTTCTTTCATTTTTTCACATCCCAAACCACGAAGGCAGAAGTTACACCGCTTCTTCACTCAATCGTGACTGTTCACTTTGCACCTGACACAATAAACCGAATCCCTTTTTAATACCCATCTCAGTCATCGGATCGTTTCAATTATTCCCCGTACACGAGTTTTAACAAAGTACTTTCGGATACCTGCATTCTCCGAACTTAATTGAGTGATTACCAATCGGTTATACATATATATATATAAATTTTTTTAAGAAGCTCGAACGAAGGATGAAAAAAATTTCCACGATACTGTCTAGAAATGATTCGAACAATTGACTCTTTGCAATGTAGGCTTATTACGCAGTCGGCGCTGTAAATATTTATTGCAAAAAGGATTAAACGGTAGAAGAAGAAGAAAAGAAAAAAAAGAAAAAGAAATGAAAGAAAAAACCGCGTATCAAGCCGCACGACGATGAGAAGCATTTCGATTTGTTAACTAAGTTTAGTCACGCTATCGGGGCCCGGCTCTCATACGCTTGTTGTTTTTATTATTCCTACTCCTGCACCGCGATGCACGTATGCAGAGGATATAGATTTCACCCGTATCGCCGGGCGTCTCTGCCCTGCGCCCATAAACTTTTATTAAGATTGCTTTATTTCGTCTTACCATTAGCTGCTCGTCTCTTCCACACAACCGTCTCGTTTATACGACTGTGTTACGAATTACGCCGAAGAAGATCAATGGGATAAACGTTAAGGCTTGGCGCCGTTTCATCGGTGATCCATCCTGGTATCGTTTTTAATCGCAACCCAAAACCGTGGTCGGTGCTTCAAGCCTTTAAAGTGTATTAACTTTAAACATTCACCCACGTGGTTATTGGTAGACGAAATTATTAATCACGCTCGCGTTTACCGTAAATTACAGATTTTCTTTTTTCCTTATTTTTTCTTCTAATCTAGTTGACGTACAGTCGCAAGTTTCAAAAGTACGTATTGAGTGACGTTGTCAAGGGATGAAACGACCGCCGTATAAACTGTACCGACTAAATATCTACACTGAGAAAAAAATTTGATTTGTTACAGTAACTGGAAAAATTTAGTAAAATGAATATCGTTAAAAAAAAAATAAATGTTGGAATATTGTTGGGATTAGGAAAAACGAGGTACGCCTAATCATTTTGCGCTATCGTCGATCCCTTTTTGGTAATTGCAACTCAGAATTAGTTTGTTCGGCTTACTCTACTTTTTTTGCTAAACGAGGCTTTAACGTCAATTTATCGTTGCGCGAGCGTTAAATTTTCGCAACGGTTGCAAGAAAATATAGCAACAGTGATCGTAGTGAGAAAGAATAGTAACGGATATAAAAGTAATTTTCATTTTCTACCTAGAACTATATTTTTCGATTCTGGTAGAAAAATGAAAATAGTCAAGGACCGAGCGGTAAACGAAACTAAAAATTTTTCTCAGCGTAAGTGGCAAGATAATTCTTTGTTTTTTTTTTTTTTTTTGTTTTTCGCATCTTTACCTTTACTCGCTGTTATTCCCAAGTTACAATTATCACCGTTTCGTTCGCATCGTTATAACCCACGAGGCAGATCACATTGGCGATAGAAATGAACAACCATTGATTAGAACCGTCGTTGAAATCGTTGAGGAAAAAAAAAAAAAAAAAAAAAAAAACCAAATTAGACGCGCATTATTTCGAGCACTCGGTAAATCGGCTCCTCGGAGCCTGCATACGCACGGTTTTTATCGTCCTGATAAGACGAGCCGTTACAGGGTAGCGCGCGCTGAGTACTGAATGCATTCCGTCACACGGGACTTGAAATCTTGGCTTCGGTGAGCCTCGGATTTTCTCGGTCGATTCCGCCCCCGAGCACGTGGCTCCGAAACCACCCCCGAGTGTCAAATTGTCCGCCCCTAAGCAAACACGCGCCTCACGATGCCTAATGCACTCGGTAAACATGTCGAATTGTAAAAACAAGGCTGGCCATATGACGGGGGGTGGTTTTTTTTTACGGGGGATGAAATTATCTCCTCGATTATAATTTTTTTTCCCTCCCTCTATCTTTCTTTCTCTTTTACGCGGCTACGGTGAAAAATCTTTCGAATTTCGTCGGCTCGCTCGTGGCTTAACCGTTTAGCCGTCAATCCCACGATCAAATATTGAATCGATGCGTCAATCGGCGAGGGGGACGGGCGTTAAATTAGTCGAGAATCGACGGGGCTCTTCATCGATGAAAGCCGAAATGAATAGTAAATACAATTGACGGATGTACGCGCGCGTTGCGGGAAAATAAGAGGGAGGGGGGATGAAAATTTTGTTCATTAGTGACGGAAACTCGCGAACGCTTTTGTGAGGGCAACGTGTTTGCGCTCCGACGATGAGTTCAATGCTCGGTACTCTCGTCACTCGATCAACCAGATGTCACGAGGATGCCGGGTTTCTCGAACCGGTTTATCCGCGGACCAAAGGAGAGGAATGGCAGGCTAGATTTACGCAAGATTTGAATGAGCGTCACTGTCGAATCCTACGAGAGACCCGGAGTACGTTTGTACCCCACGGCGATTTTAAATCTTCCGTCAAAGTAATGATTTTCAATTTTTGTTTTTTTTTTTTTAATCGCTTCTCGAATTTTTCAAAATTTTGAAGTGGTAACATCGTTTTGCTTATTAAAAAAGAAAAATGAAGAAAATCAACCGCGCGGTATACTTTTGTGACCAATGTATAGTTTTGGTGCACTGAGAAAAATTGCATTTGTTACGGTAAAAAGAAAAATTGAGTAAAACAGGTATCGTTAAAAAAAACTGTTTGAATAATGTTGGAATTGCGAAATACGAGGTACGGGTAATCAATTTGCGCTATCGTCGATCCTTTTTTGGTTATTGCAACGCGAAATGAGTTTGTGAGGTTTACTCTACTTTTTTAGTTAACAAAGATTTAACGTCAATCTATTGCATTGAGCATTAAATTTTCGCAACAGCTACGAGAAGATGTAGCAACGGTGATCGTAATGAGAAAAAACAGTAACGGATACTAGAGTTTGTGGTAACGGATAGAAAACTAATCTTCATTTTCTACCTGGAACTATATTTTTCTATTGCGGTAAGAAATGAAAATAATTAAGGATTGATCGGTAACTGGAACTACAAATTTCTCTCAGTGTGGTAAAAAAAAAGAAATGCACGTACCATTTTAGGGTTAATTGATCATTGTTAATTGGGAATGTGTAAAGGCATATGTAAGGAGATTTTCTCCATCGTCATTCAATCAAATTTTTACAAATATTCATAAGCTACGAAATACAAACAACAGACAGTCTCGGAATTATAGACTAAAAGTTAGATATCGATGCTTCATTTCAAAATGTTTTAAAATTGTTTGAAATCCGTAGTAGATGTTTTCAACTTCATAATTCGATTCGAACGACTATCTTCTAAAAAGTGATTGAAACACTTTTTTTTTTCTGAACGTTCAATTCGTTAATATCAGTATTTTTGTTCGTCAGTAATGTTCTCGCATTAGATGTTCACCGATACCAACGCGATAAAAAAAAAAGTGTCCTTGTAAACTTCTGGAAAGTAGTCATGCGAATAAAATGAATCATCGTAGAATGAAATCGAACAAATTTGACAAATTATCAGTTCTCAGAAGTAGTTCCTCCATTTTATTTCACACCAAAATTGTATGACCCGCCTGATTTTTATCTGTCAAGGCCCATTTTTTCTGTGTCAAAGAATTCTCTGAAAATCGCTTGAAATGAATTTTCAAAAACACTAGAACATATTCATCAATAGAACATAACGTCATCGATTATATTACCTATGGATTCATTTTAGACACAGCATTTTTCTGGTTATAACTATAAGAAGCTGAGGAAAAACAATGATCGTCGTATTATATTTGCAAGGAATTTATTTACGAACCAGATGACTAATACGAATAATAAGGACTTGGACGAATTGCACGTTCAAGGCGTTTAAAAAGTAATATAAAAATGATATTACTCTGAAATTGATAGTAAACTTGTTTATCTTTTCATGTGAAATTTGGCAGTTTTTTCTCACACGTAGGTACATTAACGAAATATGTTTTCAAATAAATTTAACGGGTACTCTATTGATTCGGGCCGCGCCTTTCGAAAGCTGCGTATGTTTTTATACCATTCCTCGCATTTTTCAAGAACGTAATTTCACCTTCCTCTCATTCCGCATTTCGAACGCATTCCGAGGACTGTCATGGCGCTCGAACTCGACGCGCAACTTCGCATTGATATTCACCAAGCTTAACTCTGCCCACTGATGAGCTGGGACGAGGAATTACCTCACCTAGCAACGCCTACGTGCGGAGGTTGATATTCGCCTGGTAAATGTTGAAAATGAAAACGGATAAACAAATGACGGAAAGAGGAAGAAGAAACTGCGAAGCAGAAGATTCTAGAATTTTCAAAATCCATCATCCGACATCTCGATGCTCAAGTTTGAAGATTCTTATTCGAGGATCAACAAACCCGTTGCTGATCATATCCGGCTGATTAGATCACCTTGGATTGAATCTGACTAAATCGAATTTGTGTATCATTACTCAAGTCGTTAAATGAACTCGTTGGTCAAGTTAATTATTGCCAGATATTTTGACCATGCGAAGTTAGGATCGGAGAAACAGAAGCGTGGAAAATAATCGAGGAGGAAATAATACCGAGGCGAATAATTATCATTCGGAATCGCGAAAGTGGGTTCAATTTGGGGCATGTGCTTAGGACGACATCTGGGATCCAGCGGCCCTTGATTTGTGCTCCTTGTTTCTGGTCCGGTCCAAGATCTATGGTCTTTCCACCCCAGAGCCGCTGTCCCTTCACTCAGTCATTGATGTATCGTTTCAATTGTCTCAGGAGCACGCCTGCGTTGCAGCCAATGTGACAAAGGGAGAGTAAAAACCATCGAGCATCGTCCGATTGTCGTTTGAAGAAAAAATTTCGGTCCGAGATCGTTGAGAGAAGTGAAAAATTACGTTTATTTATTTTATTTGTTTATTTTTTTGTTTTAACCACTTCGCCTTCGCCTTCACCGATTAGCTGCTGGCTTTTCTCCAAACGCGATAAACTGTCCGAGAGTAAAAGAGGGGAAAGATTGTTGTCTTTGCGATATGAGAGTTGCCAAGTTTGATAGTGGATAACTTTGGTTATTTCCGTTGATTAACGCATCTGTAGTTCGTTGATGTCTCGCATCAATCTTCTCGGAAACTGATCGGGAGAAGATAGTATCGCACCGTCCGCTTCGCAAGCTCATACACGAAGTGGTAATCTTTCAAATCGATGAAAAAACCGTAATCTTCATTTATCCTCTGCCGGAACTGATTACTCAACTCGCGAAGTAAAGGGTTATTCAAAAATGTCCTCCTGACGTCGGTACCTTGTTGTAACCGCCATTTCAGCACCACATAACCTAAGTTCTCAATTTTAACGGAGTAAAATCGTAACGTTTAGGGTTTAAAATTACTCAAGTCGTATAAATTAATGAAAAGTAATCGATAATATACCTGCTCCAACATCCATACGCGAAAAAACAGGTCAACGATCAGTTTTAACCCTGATTTTGACTAGTTCGATTTCTTTCCACCAGATGGCGCGCATGGATTTTCAAGCTGCTCACGCTGATTGGTACACGATTTCAGTCGTTTATCATCATCCGCGGGGAAAATTGCGCTAGCCGGACGAAAGGTATAATAACATAAAGGGAAGATAAATACTGTACAGCGATACGGAATTCGGCTGACATCAGAAAATTCGATCAAAATCGTTTGAATTCTTGTCCGAAGAGACGGATAGCCGACACGATTGTGGAATACTAATGTTCAGCGACGGGTGGAGGAGGACTGCTGGAACCGTGCCGGGGGGGCGGAGGGGGGGGGGGGGGGAACCTTTCTTCTATTCCATCTTCTTACCTCCCGTTTTTTTTTTTTTTCGTTCCCTTTGCCGAGGGGTCCTTCACTCTCCCTCTCTCTCTCTTTCTCTCTCTCTCTCGCGACGTACGCGGTGCGATGTCATGGTGTGCCTCCGGTTTCGAAGCTTCTCCTCCACCTCCTCCAACCACCTTCATCCTATGGATTCTTTTTCTGGTGGAAGCGTCGGTCCTGCCGTAGGCATTTTAAAGTGTCCCGCAATATTTATGAGCCAACAAACTCTCCCGCCCCCCGGAAAATGCTCGCGGGAATTGAGAGATTCTTGTTTTACGCTCGGCGAACGTCGATGCGTTTTGCGAATCATCCGATTCACCCTCTCCGATGTGTAATATACCTACGTATTCGGAATTTTATAGAAATTATGATCGTTTTCAATTTTCGATACTCTATCATCGGCCAGCTTGATCAATTTCGGAATTTGACGCAACCCGCGAGCTTTTTTTTTTTCCCCTTTTTTTCCTTCTTTCCTCTTCTCTTGTTTTACCACTCGACGGCATCGATCTTAAACCATTAGCGACTTCGGTAGCTGATCCGAGGGTTCTTGCCGAGCTTTCGAAACCCCGTAGGAGAAGGCCAATTGACGAAAGCAGGGCGCGATATATTCAAACGGGTGAAACCGCGCGACAACCACAATTCTATTTGGTTCCCTGCAGGATGGAAAACGCACAACGTATGCCGGTCGGAGGGGTTCCAACCCTCCAATGCATACTGTCGGGGCACGTTTCCACCCCCAACCCCTTTCTCTCTCTCTCTCTCTCTCTCTTCGTCTCCGGCTGGTCTAATGGAACCGGGCGATTTCCCCGTTCTGAATTTCGAGCGAACAATGTACAATAGAGAATGAGATAGATAGAGAGTGAGACAAGCTTCGAGTGCAGGAAAATGCCGGAAAATTTCGCGTCTTCGTACGTTCTTCGAACGTGATATCAAACTTACGATCTTAAATTTAAAGTTATTGAAAAAATCTTACAAATGGATACAATCGTTGCAAAAAACTGTTTAAATATGAAACGAATGAAAAGAAAGTAAAGTACGAGTGATCGTAATAAAACGAAACAGCAATATGCGTAACAACATTTTACAACGATATATGTTATTCTCATTTTGTATATCCAGAACTATATTTTTGGGTTACAAGTTTTACGACAATTGTAAATAGTTCGGGACTGTATCGTAATCGCGACCGGGAATTATCTTTGTATACAAAAATGTCTCGAATATTTTTGAAGATAACTTCACTCAACCCTCGCTGTCGGGAAAAATTCAGGAAAGCTGGTTTTACGACTGAAATGTAGTTTTATCTCCGAGAGAAATGTTTCTAAGAACTCCAAAGTAGGTATGTGAGATAATAATCGCAAAGGACGAACGCGCGACACAATCGTAGTATTTTTTATTTTATTATACTTTTTAAAACATTTTTTCGAGAGTCGTCAGACTTCAAGGAAAGCTGAGACAGTTTCTATTTTTCACTACGGAACATCTTGAAATGCTGCCGCAGCAGCGTGGTTCGAAACTGCCAGCACCTTCTCAGTTGACTTTTGAAATCTGATCCACACTTGTGATTAAACGAGGTGCACGGTATTGAATTTCGCTTGTGTCTACGTATCTTTCGGCTAGCTCACACCGGCTGAAAATCTTTCTCGGAATTCATAATCAGCCGCAACGTAAAGTTGTCGCGTATACAGGTTTTGATAAAAGGGTGACGATAAAACCTTGACGTTTTTTTTTTATACACCGCTCATCGTTGTACATTGTTGGAAAGAAGAAAAATGACACGTGAGAATAAACGTCCACCTGTGAGAAAGAAATTAACAAATTCGATATCCGTTTATGCTATTTACGTCAAGCGTAAAACGCGCTTGACGGGGTTTAAACGGTTCGAGGATAATGGCGGGGGTCGCAGCTCGGTGAGTGAAGTCGGTAGATGAAAATCTGGATGTTAAATGGGGTGGAATTTTTGAATTTCAGAGGCTGCGTGTAAGGTACGAAAGCAAGCATTTTCTCCGTCGTAGTGCAGCGGCAAGTCTATTCAAAGAGAAACGTTTCATTTCCCCCCGTTTATCGGGCATCACGGGGCAGCGGAATCGCGTCGTTACTTTTTATCCTCAGGTTTATTTTTTTATTTCCTTATTTCTCATTCGCTTTCTTATTCGTACCCGATTGCTTAGCCAGCGAAGAAACAACCAGAAATCTCTGATCTCAAAGTCGTCCTTTTTTCACAAAACAACAAGCTGAACGAATAAGAAAACCGCATTTCTAGCGGCAATTCCGATGATATTTACCGCATGCGAATGCCGAGGGGATGAATTTGGTATTCCGATGAAATCCCATGAAAATCGAACGTCAACGGAATTTGAAGTAACGTCCTTCGGTCGCCTTATTCTCCTTTACCAAATATCCCTGTATATTTTCATTTCTTCTGTCGTTTTTCACGCGGAGATTTTAACCCTTAAGCTGCACATCGGGTCAAAACGACCCAACGGCATGTTCGCCATAAAATCCATACACTGAGAGAAATTTTTAGTTCGGGTTACCGCTCAGTCCTTAACTATTTTCATTTTTTACCACAATCGAAAAATACACTTCCAGGTAGAAAGTGAAAATTAGTTTTCTAGCGTGCCTCGTTTTTCGTAATTCCAACAGTATTCAAACAGTTTTTTCAGCGATACCTGTTTTACTCAATTTTTCTAGTTACTGTAACGAATGAAATTTTTCTCAGTGTATAAAAAACGCTTGGAACAATCTGATTCGATCCAAAATAAATATTGAAATATCGTTAATTCGTTCTTTTTCCAAAAATTCAATCTCGTTGCTCAGTATCTCCATATTTTTATTCTTAAATTATATCTGTATCTCGAGAGTTACTCAGTCAATTTTCATGTGAAAATATTGAAAATTCACCGAGTTACAATTTTTATTTATTTTATTTTTTTTCGAGTCGAATGATCCATCTCCCGGTATTTGGTTACTTGATTAATTTTTTCTCGTATTGAAAATTTGATTTTGTTAAAAATAACATCACTATGCAATGATTTTTGACACGGAATTTCCAGCTACCCCGACTTTACACCAATATTACATAAAGAAGGTACGCAGCGTAAGGGTTAATGGAACGAGGTGAGGAACCGGACGTTCCCATCTTCGGATCCGGAATGAAGACTTCTTTGCCTTCTTCCCACACGAGTATACGTACTTAGATTATACAACTTGCAGACACACTCTTCTTCGTAACTGGCGTTGAAACGCTGGATGAAAACCTTCAAGTTTTAAGCAGAGAAACCTTCGCGTGGCTCAAAGCTCGTAACGAGTTGCTTGAAGTGCGAGTATAATGTGGAACTTATTCATAGAGAGGATTTTGTGTCCGTGTAACAGCGCTGTAACCCAACGTCACGGTCCGTCAAGGCCTCGATGACTTGTTCGTTTCTCGAACCTAATGTAGAAATCATCTTGTTTTTATTTAGTTTTTTTTCTTCTTCTTCTTCTTCTTCTTCTTCTTCTTCTCGACACTCTTGTTACGTTACTACTTCCAGCTCATCTGCCGCGCTTGGTCATTCCCATGGTGTAAAAATATCAGGCTCGTTAGAAGCTCGAAATGTTGGTAAAAAGGAAGAAAGAAAAATGCATCACAAGCCAAAGATAGAAAATCATTCTTCTAAATAATGCCGGTGTGATTGTTTGATTTGTTTTTTTTCTTCTCTTTTCAATTGATATTTCACGAGCTACTTACAAATTCTTAAATATATTTACGATTACGAATAGTCTTACATTATTTTTACAGTGTTGAAAAATTGCAAGGTTTCTCATTTTCAAATGCCAGAAAGAAGGACGTTTTTATCGGTCATTGTCTAAAACGGACAGAAAATTTTTTATCGAATGTATTAAAAACCTATCGTCACAGATAATTTATTTATCGTAGAGGCTAGAAGTTTTATTTAGATAGATTCAAATTTATTCGGTATGTCAGACAAATCATTAAATCCGACAAATCGAGTGTTTCTTTTTTTTTTTTTTTTTTTAAGTTGGAACAAATAAGTCTTGTACAGATTTCTGTTCAAGCTAGATACTTTCGTTTCGATCCTGAGAACCTGCGGAACACGATCAAAAAAATGTAAAAATTCAAATTCGTAAGTTTTGAGAACACGTCAAAAGTGTTGCACGCGCTATTATAATGACTCTCGTTATATCCTCAGACTCAAAATATACGATATAAATTTGTCTAATTCGGTATAAATGGAAATTAAAGGAAAAAAAAAACCTGCAAGATCCGATTATCGCCTAAACACGTGGAATGAAAGGTCTTAAAAACGGGTGAACTTCTTTTTTTTACGTTGACGTGCCTATAAAAATCTCTCTCTCTCTCTCTCTCTCTCTCTCTCTCCCAGTGAAGGTTCGCAGAGACGTTCAACTCCGCTGGATCCCGGGGGAATGGAGCACTTGTCTTTATTTACCCCAAACGCCGTCGCGTTTTCCCCGCGTCCCTATCGCGTAGTAAAAATCGCGTCGATTGGCTTTATTTGCCGATCCCGTGGCGCAGCTGTGTTCCGGAGCGGAATGGAAGAGCGGAAGAATGGAAAAACGGGAGAAATAAACAAGACGAGTGAAAGAAGCAAAAAAAAAAAAGAAAAAAGAAAAGAAAAACGTCGGAAAGCAAAATACAAATAAGAACAGAATTGTCAACGATCGGAAAACACAATCTCAACGAGACTATCCGCGCGTGCTTCCCTTGAACGAATCCAAACGCACTGACGACTACGGGGAGGGTGAAGAATCGGCGAAGGGTGCAGGAAAGAAGCAACCGAGATGAGTGGACGAGGGGTGAAAGACACCGGTTTGCCAGCTACAGCTACGCAAAGCATATTTACCAAACTCGCGCCTCGAGATTACAACTAATTCTATTCTCCGATCATCCGGAACCGCAGCGAACTTGATCAAATACTTGTCTTATTTATGGGGGTGGGTGGGGGGGCAATTTTTGTGCCAGGATCATTTTTGACTCGTTAGAACATGCGTACGATTGCAAAGATTTCGAGAAAGGTTGTCATCGTTTCACCGAACAAGGAATGTTGAAAATGATGTTGAAAAAATAGTTTCAAATTCACAATTAGCTGTATTATACGACTCGCGAATATCGATAGAGAAACATAACGTAGCTCTATTTTTTTTTTTTTACATTTATAATGGACATCGAATTTTATAGCCAGAACTCATACGTATATGTTATGTACTGTGTGAGAACAATATGTATACACTTTTTGCGTTTCAATTATGCCGAGTAACTGTTAAAGCTTCGTCAACCGGGGCACGGTTGAAATTTGGAATTTGAAATGTTGCGAAAGTGCCTAATTCCGAATTTTTTAACGGCGAAACTCAAAGTAAAGAAATCCAAATTTGACGGAACGAAAACCGACTACTCAAAGTTACAAAAATGCAAAGTTTCGAAAGTGCGAAAGTGAGAAAATTTTTAAATATACTCTACTGAAAGTTTATTCTTTGGAACTTCGCTCTACTGTCGTAACTTGAATTTTCGGTATCTTGCATTTTGAAACTTTGAGAAACTCTTTTGTTTCATCAAACTTTGAGTTCTTTACTTCAAGTTTCGCCACAAAATAATTCGGAATTAAGGCGCTGTCGGTAATTCAATCCCGCGGTCATTGACCTCGGATTGTGAAACTTCGCAAATTAGCGTCGAGCATTGCCATTAAAATCGTGTATCAATACTGTTCAACGCGATTCTCCTTACGGAAAGTGAAAGATCTAACGCCAATAAACTTTTGGCCAAAATAATCCGCGTTCGAAACCACCTTGCAGCCGGTCTCGCCCCACAATGTTTTCACGAAACTGACTAAGCCTAGTGACTTTGCCGTACATCCCTGTATACAAATGCAGGTGGCTGGACCCCGAGGGTTTATGGCCCCCAGTTGTCTCGATCATCCCGGTCACCGAAGGGCCAACAAAGGGGCAAGTAACAGAACTCGTTTACATACAAACGACTTGCAAGCTCCTCGGAACTTGTTTCAATGAACCCTGGATTTGAGTCACTGTCCGAATTTACGTCGATCCGCATTGATGCGAGGGATAAGACGAGCGATCATCGTTATTTCGGTACAATTAAATATAAACCGACGAATCATTTTCCGTTTGCGTTGCAGAAAAAAAAAATAATTATGAAAGGTAGAATTAAATCATTATCATACCGGACCATTTTCTCTGGGCGAAACCCTTTCGAATTATTTTTAATTGAATTCTCCTGACGCAATTTCCACCCCCCGCCAAGCTCCGATAAAACCCGAGGCGAGGATTTCGTCTCCTTCGCCATTCTATATATTAACTTCAATATTCTTCTCGCTCATATTTCTACGCATCCTGCAGTAGTATACCTCGGGCATATTCCACGTATACACATATATGCGGTGCAGCCGCACGGAATTGTCGCGGAATATTTTATGCCCGTCGAGACCGTAACCTACAGATGGTGTCCCTAGTACCGCATATTTTTATCGGGAACACCGGTGCTCCTCCTGTGACGTCCCGGCATATCCAATGAACCCCACGGGACACACCATTCTTATATCGAAACCACCCCCCCCCCCCACCCCCTTCATTCCCCCACCGTTCCCCAAATTTTATCCGCTCCTTGTTCTCCGCTTCCCTTTATACACATATGTCTTTCCACGATGATTTCGAAGAAGAAGACACAAAAATTTAAGAAAATAATCGACGATAATAATAACAATAATAAGAATAATAATAATGATAACGGTGATTTGCGAAAGCTGGAACGTGATTTTCGAAATCAAATTTCAGGCGTTATATTGGCTTGCCAGATTTGCCTCCCGTAATTAACTACGACGCGAAAGAGTTTTGCGGGTTTAACCGAACCTCGGTTATATTATTCGGGGGCGATGCGGGTTGCCCGAAATTAATTTAATTAGCGGTAGGATGTCTGGCCCCAAACTCCTGTTAAATTCTCATTAATAACATCTGTCGCTGGCTCGCACGGTTCGCCACTCTCTGGGTATACTGTGGATGCTATGATTTCCAAAATTTCAATCTATACGTATTACATTGTGCACACAATGGATTCACTATTTATACTACACGAGGTGAGCAGCTATCGGTAAAAGATTAATGCAAAAAAAAAAAAAAAAAACGCCAGTGTCATGTAAGGTTGAAAAAAGTTTAACCGCAACTGATCGATTCGAAGCTCATCGATACAATCTCGAACTTGTCGTTAAAAAGTAAAAATTTGATTACGGAAAGTTGAGTTGTTGGTTGTGTACTTTAGAAAATAATACAAGCTTTTGTAAACCGCAGCTTTTGATCTTTTGTATTCGTTTTGTAACGCAGATTCAGATTACGACTGATCAGAACTCTCAACCACGAAGCTGCGGAAGGTCTTATTATCTGTAAAACGTTGAAGCGCGCAAAAGGAATCCAGTTTTGCGCAGAATCGGGAGCGAATCGCTGGTTAGCCGGGTAATTATAAAGGCCATATAAGCCTGGAAGCACGCAACCGGACAAGCGTGGCAACACACGGGGTAGGCGGAGGATCGGGCGCGAATGAAATCCGAGTGGCGGGAAATTTGAATAGTTGAATTTATTGAATTCTACATAACTTTGGGTTAATTAAACGGAACGGTGGCCGCGTTTGAGTGAGACGCCGATCAGCTCGCAGCGGCGCGATTTCCTCGCACAAGAAATAGCAGCCGCGCGCAACCAGCCTTCTCAACGATTTAGCATAAGAATGGGACCCCATTATCCATAGATTCAAACGGGAAGATACGCGCAGCCGAAAATGGCCGAAGCGGTAGCTAAGGGGCTGGTGACAGATGCTATGTATGCAAATTGTCCGCCTCCTACGGAGGATAGAGAAGGAAACCCTGGCTCTGAAGTGCAGTCTTGAATCTCTGGCGGCGCCTCTTCTTCCCGGGTGAGAAAACCTCCGTGAAACGATAAAACCGGCTCGCGCGCTTATTCGGTTAACAAAGGAAATAACCGTAGTTGGGGAAATGTGTTAATTGAAAAAGAGAGGAATGAAGGAACGTTTCAAGACGGCGAAGGGAACGTAAAATCGACGAAGACGAACGAAGGAGGAAAACAATTTTCGATGATTTTCTTACACCTAAGTTATGTCACCCTAACGTTTATTCTCTTCTCGCTCTTCTTTAACTTCAGAAATTGCCAATAAAGAAAACGAGATTCTCCCGAAACCCGAAAATTGTACCGAAGGAACGTTTTTTTTTGTTTTTTTTTCTTCTTCTTTCTAATTTCAATTATCATCCAAACTTTGACACGCTTTCTTGTCAGTTTTCGGAATTATTGTTGAAAAGATGAAATCAATTATAGGTTTTATGCTGCCCCCCCCCCCCCCCCTTTTAAAACGTTCATTTTGCAAACTTCAACGAAATATCGGTTATATGTCTAATCTCTTCGTGAAATTTAAACCATCAACTTCATATTTCTAATTCTGTTATATTCTTTGCAAACCAACTAATTCTCAGGATAATTTCTTGTCTGACTATTGTGACGGTGATTCTGACCCTTTTCGTTGATATGAAAAGCCTTCAGCCAGTAGCACTCTGCGGTTTATAATTTTACGACAACTTTCAAAAGTTGTCTCTGATAATTGCCGTTTCATTTGAAACCCATAAAAACAAGCATAACTGTTCGACTACTTGATTCCCGTAAAAAAAAAAAGACCTGTTGAATTGTTTCCGTTATACTAGAAAGTCGCTACTTTGAAACGCGGAGAAGAAAAACCAAAGGAATACACCGGTAACGATTCGCGGTGTGTATTGGTGCGGTATGAATGTTGCGCAAACTGGAATACGTGAGTGTAAATAATAGCATAGCCGTAGTAATTCCGTACGAAGGATAATAAATTATGGTAGACCGTCAGAAGCATGTTGCAGCCTTCTTCTTATTCTCAGCCTCTATCTTGCTTACGTACACCGCAACACAACGTGCCAATATCCGAACGGCGCAGTGCCTGAAGTAACACATCGAAGAATTCTTTCCCGATCCCGAAGTACATTATTTACAAAAGGTATTGCAAAAGCCGGTGTATCAGCTGTCGATAATCACAGAGTAAATTTCGTTCCTCGCTTCGATATCTCGAACCCTCAGCGCTTGCCTGAACAATAACCGCAAAGAGAAGAGCTCCGACTTTGGTTCGATATTGCGATGCGTTAGTGAGACTTCGCGAAGGTTGAACAAGTTTCATCGCTCCAGCTACGCGGGGCAGATATGAAATTAAAGAAGGTCGAATCACGCAGCAACGGACAAAGGCGGATGTGCTCCGCAGGGAGGAGAACCTGCACCAGGATTCAGGATTAAAACCGTGCGCACCTTCAAAGGGTGAGTTAGACGGCGAATGCTCGTAGAATGAGGGAATGCGATAGGACAGGATAGAAATGGAAAGCGAAATACGACCTGAATTTCAATGTCCCGGCGAACTTCGTGCTTGGAAAACTATATCGGAAAATAACAGCTCCCTCTGAGGAGGGGCAGAGGACTCCGTTTTCACAAGGACTCGGGCAGCCGTTTCATCCCCATTCTCATCCTTGGGATATAACCGAACGCTACTTTCCAAGCTCAACAAACTGCCAGGCTCCACTCATTGTTCCCCGGGTTTTTTATCACCGGAATTAAGACATTCGATAAACGTTTTTTTCTCCCTTCAAAAATTAAGACGTCCTCCGTCCTCCCCTCAGCTCTCAAAGAAGGCTCAATTAAGCATCGCCGTTTTCACTTGAGAAGAAAACGGATGTATACATATATTCAGGTTTTCAGACTTGTTAGCGAACGGATGAACCTGATTGTCTAAACTAAAAATGAAGAAGGAAAAACAGTTCAAAAAACCTTCGGCGTAATGGCGAACGCGAATAAAACAATATTACCACATTGTAGTAGAAATGAATCCGAACAAATTCGAATACGACAAGCTAAGTGACGTATAAACGATTCGAAAAACTACACTATAATGGAAGATTTCTCTGATTTTTTTTTTTTATTTTAGTTTTGCAGTAAATTTTTGTATTCTGAACAGTGGCCGAAATGAGGACAAAACCTTTAGAACTGGATCCGAAGCATCGCAGTTTAATCATTTTCAACTTGTTGATATCTTATCTCGTTTCATTCCAATTTGCTCAGCTCCATTTCAATCAAACAGATATCGGGGATGTTGTTTCTTTCCAAATCACCATCGTTGTCGCAAATAATGTCGATGAAGATTTTTTAAACAGTTTCATCCTTCGTCCCAACTTTTTATTCAAACGGTCGGAGCCGATTCATCCTTGATGATAATTCGGAATCGATCCGAAGCTTGTACTATCGTGAGATGATCGGTACTGCATTAGATCCGTAAAGATCCGGATCCCTCAAGCTTTCAAAAGTCTGGGCATGTTACCTGGGTAATGGATACTTTCGACGTGCGAAAAGACAAGGAAAGGAAAGAAGGCGAGGAAAGAAAAGTTTTCCGAGATCGCGGAGTGAGCTATCAGCCAGCAGTGTTCCACGGAACATTATGCAGGCTGATCCCCCATGGATGGGCCATCATACGAAGCTTATACCAAGTTACGTCGACGCTATACGAGGCTTACATCCCATAAATGGTGGGCTGTTCAGCGACTGTGCCCGAGCTATTTACAGTTTGATCTCGTACATTAGAATCGCCTTATCACAGACGGGGGTTTTAGAGTTCGGTAAAATTGGCGTTGTTATATTTCGTCGGCGAATTGAAAATTCGAAAAAAAATTCCACCACCGGACGAATCAATCTGGAAAACAATCTAGAGGTAAACAGGGTAAGGAAAAAACGAGGGTGGGAATTTCCCGCTGAGCAGACGAAATTCTGGTGAATCTTTTGGGTCCTCCTCTTTCCGGTACATCCTTAGAGTGGAAACCCATCCCCCTGGTTTGAATCTCGCCCAGGATTTCCACCGCCTCTACAGAATCGTCGAAATCCCCAACGATAAAGTATCACTGGCGTAGCTTCTGACGGATTTCAAGTTTGTCCCTCGATTCTCACCGGTTCGGAATTCGACGAACGTTTCTCGGGCTTGCACCACTGGATCTGGTAAGATATCCCTTTGTCTTGAAAGCTCCCTAAAGTACCGCGTTGAAGCCAATGCTTATCTTAAGCTCACCTCTCCCTCCGCCCCCCTATAAATCGAACTTTCCAAAGCTCACCGCTATTTACTTTATGCATACGAAAATAACGCGACTGTCGTTCGTTACCATTATCCGCGGTCGTTGAGGATTGAGCTGAATTTTTCAAGAGGTTAAATTTATCCGCTAATGAAAATTGATCTCCGTACGGGATGAAAATATTTCACTATACTTCAGCAAACCGATATTCGTTCATCCTGGAAATGACATTTCAAATTCTGTCCAGAAACAATCGGGATTAAAAATATAATATTCCGTGCTTGAAAATTTTCCATTCAATACTGCGAAGTTTACACTAATTTTATCGAATTTACGTATCACTGGAAGATAAATTTCAACAGTTCAAAAGTAGGGGTACAACAGCTCGGCGAGTTTGAGTAATGCCTAAATAACGAGGGCTGTTTTTCACATTGACGAATTGTTCTTGAAAAATTCCTTCCGAGACGCGCGGTGCGAAAATGGACCCAGTGATAAATGCCCGGTAATACGACAATATAATATATAATAATAATAATAATAACATATAGTAATACGAAAGAAATTCCGCCGAGTTTTTAACCCCCTGCCCTGCAGTGAAGAAATTTCTGGTAATATATCAAACGCCGTTCTCAACTTTTTCGTTTAATAAGTTGGGGTGTAATTTTTCACCGTATATACAGGCGAAGGGGGAGGAACACGTTGCACTGCTCAATTCGAAACTCTTCGAGGTCCTGCGTCACGGGGTGTCGGGGATGAAAGGCGGCTCTCCTCGTCTATAGTTCGAATCGTTTTCGAGGGTGTCTCAAACATCTCGCGTTCCCTACCGCAAAAACGTCACGCTGTACTTCCGCGTTTCGAGGGTTATAAAAAAAAAAAAAAAAAAGAAAATGAGGAGGGTGAAATTTCCGGTATAATTTCCGAAAAGAGAAATTGTAAAACCGGAATGAAACTACGACCGGCGTCAAATCGGTTTTGATTCGGATCAAATTGGCAGGATGAAACGATTAACGATGTGGAAAGATCGGCGTATATTCCGCATGTTTGCGCGATTATAATCGTCGTTCCAGTGAAAAGGGAAATACGCGTGTCCGTATAATGCACTGTGCTTTAGTTTAATGACTAGCTGGTAGAGGAAAAATATACGATTGCCTAGAGGAAAATTGAAGCAATTTAAAGTACGGTTAAAGCTTTTAACAAAATTCCCGTATTTTCTTGGTTGAGTTGTGGTAGAGTTTTGAATTTGTGCATGGTTGATACACCGTACATGTATACGCTTATTACGTATGTATCTCTTCGTAGAGTGGATCGTATTATTATAACGCTCACTTCTGCGATTCTTGCTCAAGAGCAGTTTATCGTGACGTAAAATTAGCATTTTTTTTTTGTTTTCCTGCGTAATAGAAATACGACTGTTTCGTTAACGCGTTAACCAGATTGTGTTTTCCTTACTTTAGCTCACAGTTTTGACGAGAATTTAACGAAGGTTGATAACGATCGTTCGTATTGTGAGCAGAGCATTGATGAATTAAACGAACATCCTTAGTCAGTGGATTTTTAATAATTTGGAGGGGAAAGAAACCGTGATTTTATTGATCGTGAATCACTAAACCCATCATCATATTTTGGAATATCAGAAATTTATGTCAGTTTATTTATTACCGATAACTAGTCGATGCCAGTTCCACAAAAGCGAATCGGTTGACATTACAAAGCGTTAATTTCAAGGTTTGTATTTTTTCAACTTCAAGGGTCTTCATCTTAGTATAACAGATTAAAGGATAATTGTGTGTTCAATGAATACCGAGATGGAATTTCGGTAAGCAAAATTTTTTTTTTTAACAAACCTGTTCAAACATTGTTCGAAAAATTATGTGAGAGTAGAAGAAAAAACACTTTTACTGTGAACCCCCCTCCTGTTTCTGTACACGTTAAAAGCTTTTTTTCCGAAGAGTCAGAAAGCATCCAGACTCAAATTTAACATGAAAACTTAACGATAACTGCGTCATTTTATAAAAAAAAAATTGTAATTTTTTCAGATCCGCATAACTATCGACGATTGTCGATGACGGACGAGCTGAAACAAGGGGACCATCAAAAAGGTATAATATGATTTATATAGAAAATAAAAATCATGTGTATTTTTCCTCTTATCCTTTTTGAAATTCGAAGTTACTATTTTCGCGACAATACTCCGACGTAGTAATACAACGACGGAGTTTCGGATTGAGACAGTAATATCAGGTCGTGATATATACCGAGATGTTTGCATCGAAGCGAGGAGAGTAGTATTTGCTTTGACACCTTTCTCCGGGGGAAGTTGGAAGCCTCTGGGGGATTTCTGGCGTATCCGAAGGACCCTCCATCCATCCCTCCTCGAAGAGTCGTCGTCGTCGTCTGGTGGAAGAGCTAACAAACTTATCCCGAAGGCAGCGGGGCGCACCGTGGCAAACTCACTTTCTTCTTCCTCTCTTCTCTTCTGTCTGCTCTAAGGTAACCCGCAGAAATACCCGTAAGAAAAAGGAGGAGAAGAGAGAAAAAGAGGAAAAAATATATATATATCTCACACTGCGTGAGGCGAAGTTGTGTTATATACGAAAACCCGCGGATCAATATAACACTGTGCGAAATCACTCACCCCCATAAATTCTCCCCGCGTTATGCGAATGCGGTTCACGTTTTTACACATACAAACCGACCGACATTCGTCACTCCGTGGAACGTTAGCTAGCTAACCAACTAATCCAATCATTATCCATACCGTTATCACGTATAAACCCTGCAAAAAATAAATAAATAAGTAAATAAATAAAAAAAAAAGAAAGCACAGAACCGAATAGAAAGTCAGTCTCCGAAGTGTACGATAACGTTTCAGTTCTTTCCTCAATAAGGAAGTCCGTAGTTAGAGGCGTCCACGTTCTCGTACCGAAGGTGCATGCCGACATTTTACTTCGAGGAAATGATTCATACCGATGTTAAAACAAGCGATTGTTTATAACGTATAGGAGCGAGCTGACGTAAACCGCATTCGCAAATGCACCCGCTTCAGGCTCTTTGTTGTTCATCTTCAAGCTCCGTTACAAGTGCAAGGCGCAGCTTTTGCTCCCGTGCCATTTGCGCCATATCGGAGATTCGAAACGAGCCTCCGGTCGTAGACTATCGTTACCGCCGTGTAGGTAAAAACGGCCCTCACCTTTCTAATCGAGTGGTGCGTGAGAGGTTCGAAATATCGCGTAGTCATCCCGGCCTCACTGCGGTGTCACGAATAAACCAACTGCACGTGATATCGTTTGGACTAATTGAATCGACTGCCCGCTGATAATCGTACGAGGTACGGAAGGATCTACGGACTTACTCGATGGTGTTCCTGGGTCTCGAATTGGGCGCTAATCGCGTCGGCCTGCATCCAACGTCGGCTATTACCGCTAATCCGATAACTCAAGATTGGACCGAGTGCCCGCATTACAGGCATACGTGTATGGGTCTGGTTTATTAACGGCGTATATATCAATCAACGGTAATTCGATGGGACCTGAACACTGCGAGCATCCTACTCACCTACAGCAACTACCAACGCGCATCCTGAAGAGGTTATCGCAAGCTGCGCGCCGACTGTTGCCTATCAATGTATCTCACATGATGCGGGACTTGACTTGTACGAGCTGCCTACTGCCGTTTTTATCACGTCGTTTAAATACCAACCGTACAGTTAATGCCCGAGGCCCATTGCCCGGCGTACGCGATAATTGTACAGGGTCCGTGGCTGCAGTTAAACGTATGCGCAATGTCACATCACTCGGACGATGTGGCCAAGATTGTCGGAAAACATAGCGCGAATGACCGGATGATTTAAAGGTAGTTCATGGCACTGTAATAACACTCTGCAGGTTTAGAATTGCATTTAAATTCATTGAAGAAACGTGTATGGAAGTACACGAATCGTTGGTGAGGTCGTGCTTGTGGCAAATGACAATGAGCCGATACTTTGTTAAAGCGAAGTCTCGTACTACAACGGCTTTACATGCACTTCCAGTCGGCAGGTGTGTACATCGTACAACGGTATGATAATAATCGATGTCCAGATGGCAAGGTACTCGAAAATAAGTCTACAAGTTCTCCGGACGACGTGTCCCTTTTGAAATATTTCGGATTCCTGCGGTGAGGCAGGTTTTCGGGTATTCACGTGGAGCATTAATGATCAGGATCAAAGAGGAGCGGAATGTGCCGGTCCCTCGAATCTGGCGAAAGCTGGAAACAGGGTCATCGGATGGTGCTCGCGGTGCGTTAATTTGGTGAGAAGGTACCAAATCCTGGTAGCCACCGAGAGAGAACCACTGACCACATAACCAGCATAGCTTGAGGCCGCATGCCTGTCCCTGTCCCTCCGCCTTCGTCCTCGGCCCTCTTCCTTCTTCTCCTCCTTATGCTCTTATGCCATTCACATACTCTCCACCGAAATGCCTGCCTACTGCGTGTACGTACGTACGACGATTCGTTCAGTGACGTCGTACGGCCGGTGTATATGGTACCTTGGTACACCATGCGCCATAACCGCTTTGAGATAACTACGCGGGCACGCCAAAGCTTTACGGGGAAAAATGAATTTTACAAGAACGCGAAGAAGTCGGTCCGCGATTATACAATTTTTACCAACGAGGGACCCATTCTACTTAGACCTCCTCGTAAACGTCCATTTATGATCGACCAGGGTCCGTAACTTCCATGCAATCACGAACATCGTTCAATTCATGGATCGTACTCCCAGGCTTTCACGGACTTCCAAAGTGGCGGTGAAGCTTCTTCTTCTTCTTCTTTTTCTTCTTCTTCTTCTTCTACTTCTACTACTACACTACTGAACCTCTGACGGAGATCCGCGATGCCAGAGGTCGCTGATCCTGTTCTCATTTATCGAAGGAAGCTGGTACTCTTGTTTTGACGCACACCTTCACGAGATTAGCTGCGTGCAGTCAGTGCACCTTGTAGTAACCGCCAGTCGAGCTGCTCCGGCGTCAAGGACTCAGAGAGGGTCGATGAGCGGACGAGGATGTTTTAAAATTTCAGAATTAATCCTGGGCGATCAGGGGTCGAAGGTCTTCGAGGGCGACGCGGTTCGGCGCTGCGCGCCACCAAATGATCATTATAACCGCACCCCCGGGGTGAAAAATGAGGGTGTGGATCGGAGCAGCGGAGGCTAAGTAAAGTGCTCGGGAAAAGTTTAAGTCGAGTGGATTTCCCTGTCATTTTCTTCTCCGTTACTTGACTCGGTTATACAACGTGCGGAAAAATCTCGCTTTTATTAAACCCATTTATATCGTAAAGTGCCCCTCGACGCGACTACTTGACGCCTGCTACCGGTGCAGGGTATTCACCTGATCTTTTCAATGCGAACACCTTTCTCACTAACTCCAACACCGCGCTTTTCTCCCCATAAACTTTACCACGTTCGGCTATAAAACCATAAACTACAGGGTGTCGGCTGTTGCCAACAACCCTTAAACGCCATTTGAAGAACGTTTTTCAAGATTGTCATTTCTCGAAAAAGAAAAAAAAAAAGAAAAAAAAAACACCACCACCATTCTCGCTCTTCGTTTCTTTTCTCAGGGCTCAATTCTTTGTTTATTTTCAATAAATGAAATTTTGCGATTTGCAACAATTTCGCAACGCGTAGCCGCGGGAGTGTGTTTATACACAGTCTTTACCGTCTCTTCTCGAACTAACTTGAAGCTGTGAACTTCTCGTCGTCTTTACCTCACAAACAAGTGGCTTGTTTGTATTGACATTCGGTCTACAACCTCCAATAAGTAGAAAAAAATGTCGTGTGGCTGTTTATTATTTCCGACGCGTATACGTCACCTATACAGCATCTTGATCGCCGAGAAAACAGTATTTTGTGAATTTTTAGCCTTGCAAATCAAATGGTCGATATAAATAAGTCGGTATAAGACTCGCTTTATAAGCCTGAAGCATGACCGAGGTGTAGGATTTCTAATCCCAAGAGCTCCGCATGGTGCACCGTGTAGTGTATCTATACATATATACATGATACTCGGAGTAAAATAGTCCGTGGCATTCCGTACCGTAAGAGAAATTCGACACCCTATACTTTTGTTATTTGACTGGAGGCTGAAGAGGGTCGGAGGCTGGGAACACTTTGCGTTATGGGTGTCATGTACACACAAGTAAACGGAAACACGTGTGGCACCAATGGCCTCGATTACAACCGTGACAGAAAACAATTGAGCGTAATGCGATACCGTGTTCCACATATTACAAACGAAACGATTCTCTTTCCTCTTCGATCAATTCGTACCTACGTGTACGTCAACTGAGAAGCCAACTCTGAATTTAAATTCTCGTATGTGCTTGTGTTTACCTTTGTGTGTTTAAGTAACGAGTTGAATGCGCGAGGTAATTAATTTTGGAAGTTGAAACGCCGGCTGCACCCACGTGTTATACACTCTACTGGGAATTGTTCAGTTGTTTGGTCTATCATAGCACCATTACTTCACTCACCAGTTTTGGAATAGGTGCTGAATCATCAAATGTCGAGATTGATTGCATTTGGATTTACCGAATTGAAATACTACTTTTTGAAAGTTTCGTCGTGTTTCTCCTGATCCTGGAAACTCGTGGTATCTTAGATTCGATAAGAGTCTGAAACATTCAATCGAAATTGGAGTAATGCAAAAGTGGTAAATCAGTTTCAAAGTTTCAAACGTCTATCGATTATTAGGTTATCAACCGACGTATGACTCTCTTTTTATTTCGATCTTTACACAACCAACGAACGAAATGGAATGTCGAGGAATCAGATGATCGATACCTAACGTCCTCTGTTCCATAAGGTTTCGTAAAGTTGACGTCGTGTTGGATTTGTGTAAAACCGTTAAAACACGTCTAATTTCGATAAAGACAACGCGTTTTCAGTGCGGTAGCTGTTGATCACTGTCATCGGTGAAGCGTACAAGGTGCGGACGTTACATGGCAGGGTAGCTAATAACTGCAACGGGAACAAGCCGTAAGCTCGAAGTTATTACAAAGAGAGTTTGAAGGGTAAACGCTGGGTCCAAGACACGGCAATATAAGACACAGGCATATTTCTTGCGGCAGGCTATAACGCGCCAGTATTAACTGACTTAAGGATCCGGCCTCTCTCTCTCTCTCTCTTTCTCTCTCTTTCTTTCTTTCTTTCTTTCTTTCCTTCTCCTCTCCTCGAGGAATCGCGAGTTCGCGACGCAACAGCAGCTGTACCATGCGTACTCCGTGCGTGTGTATACATTTGTACATACGTATTACGGATACGTAGAATCCCGCAGTACAGATACACGCCCTTAAGAAACGTTTGTACGTCGACGGTCTGCCGCGTTACCACCGCGGGTTCACTGACTGCATCGGCAACCGGGTATAAGCTCACGGCGAATAGCAGCGGCCTTATCGTTTGACTAGAATTCAAATCTCCCGTGTTGGATGTAGAGACAAAAGGAAGCGCGTTACGTTCAGCAAGAAAGGAACAACACCAAGAAAACATGCTGCGAAAATTCCCTGAGGAGAATTACCAAGCTCGATGAAACTGGGACCTCTCTCTCTCTCTCTCTCTCTCTCTCTTTCTCTCTTTTCTCCGGTACATGTAACCCCTCGCAACACATGCAGCGAAGAAGAGGAGAGAATGAGAAGAAAAGATATGGAACAACAGCTGATAACAGGAGCGGAACTTACCACACTTTCCCATTAATCCACTTGGATATAAACCTGTCGTATGAAAGACCGCGAAAAAGCACTAGCTTATATATACCTTGAGATATTTTCAATCTGCTCGGATTGTCTTTTTTTTTTTTTTTTTTTTTGAATGGAATGTTGCCTAGCGTACGAGGCTTCGATGCCTGTTTTGATCTCCTTGTTCTATGAAACTCGCCTTAGGACGGCTAGGACGTTCTGTTAAATTAAGGAGCTTGAAAGACATCTTGGAACACGGTACAAGAAATACCGTGGCGAAAGAAACTATTTCAGTGGTGTCGGAGACGCTGTCCTCTTCTATCCTCTTTCGTTGCAGTCGGACTCTCGAGAGGAAACGAATTGATGATGCTTTGAAGAAAGGAAGCATAAAAAAAAAAAAAAAGGAAAGGAAGAAAAAACAACAAAAACGGTGAAAGAAGCAGAGGGCACACGGTTTAATGACGAAGAACAAATCTCTGGAACGCGGACCGAATTTAGAATTGTTTCTTCAAATATCGCGGGATTATATTATGAGATAATATGTGTTGAGGATTTATTTGATTTTCTCATTTTCGTAGATTTTTGTTTTTTTGTTTTTGTTCTCGCGCACCGTGGTTTCATATTCACACTTCATCGCTGCGTTAAATCATTCGGATATTTCCACTCTGGGTAATCAATTTCGTTCCCATGCCGTTCGTCGAAATAACGAATCATCGTGCTTCGTTTGTAGATGATCGGTACGAAAATGGCGTCGAATTTTACCGGTCAACACATTACGAGTTGTTAATTACACGAAGCACGAAATAGGAATGTTATTGAAATTCTTATACGCTAATGAGCAGAAGAGCTACTTAAATCCAGCTACGATTAGACTCGTTAGACGAAGTTGCGGCGTAATTTTATCCTGAGAAATCACCCTCGAAACACCGAGCGCGGATCGTTGTGTCAGAGCAGACGCGGAGCGGTCAAGAATGATGGATACAAACGGTATAATAACCGGCCGGAATACATGAAATATACATGTGTTGCCCGATAGAATCAAAGCGCGGAGCACTTAACACATGACAGCGTTAGAAAGGCCCGCAGCTCCGGTCAGGCCGCGTTAATCAGTTTATTAATCCCGTAATGCTCCGTAATAACTGGAATTTCAAACCACCCGTCAGCAGACCGCTCCAAAATGGTATTTCAATTACTCTGGATAACTGGGTCCGAGATGTCTCGGCTGCTTTTTCGTCCAGTTTACACTAAACCCGAATTCCCATGAATTACAACGTGCGTAACATTTTTCGCTTCATGAGTCGCTTCTTGGTGAAAATTAAACTCTACCTGTGAACGTGGTCAAGACTGCTCCAGGCTCTGCTCAACCTGCAAAATGTGAGATTCGGAGACCTTGATCTGAGATTGCCGATCCAGCCTGAAGACCTGCTCCGCTTTATACCGGTATCCTGCATCGTTGCTTGAGTTATTGTGTGAAGGAGTGTCGAAATGTGCGTGTATATCTTACACGTCGAGCAGTGTAGAAGGTTCGCGTGTTATTATATCAATATCTGCGTTACGTCATCCTGCGGCAGCAGCACTTTGCGCCCGAGGATTGCGCAACCGCGTAATCACTTTGGCTGATCACCGTGATTCCGAATCTTGAATTTAAAAATGAGTAATTCGGCGCTCGATCCAATTGAGGCGACTGCGATGATCGGATTTATCATTTTCACTGTATTATTTTTCGACACTTTGTTTATCCTTCTACCTCACCGAGCATCAAATTATCCACAGCGATTTGCCGTCCGAGGAAAAGAGACAAACTGCGCAGCGTTATTTATATACAGGAACAGCGACGCGAAGGCGAATCACCGATCACGGACTCGGATCTCTCTTCCAGCCGTTGCAGACAGCTCGAATCGCGCCGACCTTCGTTTTCAATACCCAATCGAAAAAGGCTCGGATGAATTACAACTTCGCTTAGAAAAAAACTCGGTCCTTCCTTTAAAGAATGACGCAATTAATCCTGCCGCAGTTTCGTTTTAATTACAAGCAAAGTTTTTCGAAGACTAACGATTTCCGCCCTTGTACCGATCGACTGTCGAGGCTCATGAAAGTATGTCTAAAGATACGGAAAGAGAGGTGGATAAAATCTGAGATATCTCGGTATTTTCATAGAATTTTTTAAACATCTTCTTATCTGCTCGTAAAGCAGCTCCCCGAGTTAATTAAGAGGTTTTTCATGTTCTTCTTGTTATTTTATTTATATCTATTTATTCACTCGCCACTTCACTTCGCGTAGTATGCTTTTAAGCGGTATAACACGCCCACGCGTTAAACTCACCGTGTACAAGGTATACGCACGCGATCGATCAGCCACGAAAAGGTTGAAATTTAATCGACTGGTCCCTTCTACACGTGTGTGTGTGTTTTTGTGCGTGTGTCTATGTAATTAACAATATGCCGGAGAGATTAGAAATCTTGTACAGAAACAATCCTCTATATCCGATCGATAACGATTCTTTTCACTCCGCCGTTACAATATGCAACAAATTAACGGCATCGTCGTGTATCATTGCAAATTAAATCGCCACGTGTGTTGCACATAATTGCTTTAAAAAACTGTGCACCGATTTAATTATCACACACGCACTCGCGTTTTTTGTTTTACGGTGAAATTTTGCTTTTCTCTATCACAATTATTTATCACCGAATAACTTTCAACACCGATGTGAAACCAATGGTTAACTCGCAACGCACGTTTCGAGGAATCTTTCAACCGGCTCTACGGTAACTTGCAGACGTACACGAGATGACGATGATCGGATGACCGGTGCTATAACTTTCGGTCGAACGTGTCGACGACACTGACTGAGCAAAAGAACCGATCTCTCAGCTATGTCGATTCCTCCACTCGACTGCGGCACGACTCTTACAACCTGCTACCACTGTTTACTATAGCAGCAACGAGGAGGGACGTACGTACACCTATACCATCGAACAACTCCGCGAGTGTGCGTCTGTGTTGTTTGAGTGCCGAGAGTCCGGTTAAAATAGATCGAGATTAAAAATATTCGGGATGCGGAAGCATTTTTGCTCTCGAGGAAAAAATCGACACTCGCGAACTCGAATCTGAAGTCGTTTTTGAAAAAAAATTTGCAACAGTGATCGTAATGAGAAAGAATAGTAACTGATACTAGACTTTCCGGTAACAGCTATAAAACTAACTTTCATTTTCTACCTAGAACTATATTCTTCGATTTTGTTAAAGAATGAAAATAGTCGAGGACTGAGCGGTAACCGGAACTAAAAATATCTCTGAGTGTAGGTACAACATTGTAGGTACGTAAGGTAAAAATGTCAAGTGTTTTGCACGCGACTTAATCAAGCAGCTGATTGTGAGTCTATCAATTCGTATCGGCGATGAAATATCAGCCTACCTTTTTTCAATTCTGTTGGTAAATACTAAAACCGGTATTCATTGCTCTGCACGGATTGTTTAATGTGGTTGCTGTGTACGAATGTGTGTGTGTGTATAATTTTATTGAGAACCATGTCGGATTAATTTTCTGTTGTATGTACGAATCGCCCGATGTACTATACGATATATAATAATTGCGGTACGATGCACGGTGGTAAGCCCAATTATCGTATAATACTCCGGATGCTTGGAAATCTTCTACGCAATATGATTGCCCAGCTTATTGCTTCGAACTTTGAACATGTTCGATTTAACGTGTTCAACTATAAATTGATCACTCGTGTAATATCTGTAACCCCAAGCACGAGGATAATTACTTCTTCTTTTTTCCGCTACCTTCCGTTTTCCATATAACGTATAAATTGCGAAACTAATGTCTAAACTAGCCGTACATTGTTTTTTCTTCTCTCGTTTTTTTTTTCTATTGGAGAAAAGAAAACCTTACCAAACTTACAATGTTCTACAAACGCACGATGTAATCATCCTACGCTCGTTATATTTTGTTGCAATACCGTTTAAGTATTTTGCAACGTTGTCAAAACTGTTGACCAAATTATTATTAAAACACAGGTAGTTGCGGCTGTAATATCGTTAAACGAGTAGGTATGTAAATTGGCTGCGATATTGTTAGCGAATTTTTATAGCCTTGTTCAAAAGAATTTTTTATTTCTTATTTTTTTTTTTTTTTTTTCATTCAACAGATTTACAATTATTTTATATTGTACAAAGGCGAAATTCATTCTGCATGCTTTCCGTTTTCCAAACATGAATCGTGCGGCAATATTTTCGCGGTGACTAATTTACGAGGAAATCAATTCTCCGTCTCTCGATCATTGGAAGTGGAAAAAAGAAATGACAATTCGTATAATCGACACCTGGAAGCGGGACGAAGCACGAACAGTCACCTCTGTCTCAAAGCCCTTGGTCAGGTCTTGGGAGCTGACAATAATAATATTACATTATGGATTCAGGTGGTCAACGGTGATCGCGTCAGAACCGAAAAGAAGTGAAAGCCATGGTTGGCCAAGCGCCACGAGAAAATAGCGGTGGCCATTCGTTCGGACGAGAGCTGAGCTGAGCTGAGTTTAGTCGAGTTGAGCTGAGGAGAAAAAAAATCCCTCCAAGACAATGTTGCCGAGCCCTTGGCTCTAGAATCGGTTTACCTGGGTCCAGTCCAGTCGGTGAAAAAGCTGGAATCTCGAGTCTCGGGTCGTAGATTCATCCGAGGAAGGAAATGCCGATGAAAGCAAACGGCGTCTGTAATTCCATGCTTCCGATGATCGTGAGTCCAGATTACAGGAGTCCGAGCATCGCGGGAGGCGCGCAACTCGTCCGGGATGAACCAATTTAAATGTGCAACCCCGCATCATCGGCGATGATCGTTGGAAGATTGAAGAAATAAGAAGCGAACGAAAGTTGAAAGGAGCGAAATTAGCAGAGTTGGGCGGACCGAGCAAAACCAAATTTCACAAAATCACCGCTTTAGAATGCTGATTAATATAAGACGCGGACTTACCTTTATCGCGGAAATTCATCCAACATTATTCAATAATCAGCTCTTTGCTTATTGCTTTTCACATAGTTCGGAGCTCTGCACTGAGAGAAACCACAATCGAAAAATATAGTTCTAGGTAGAAAATGAAAGTTAGTTTTATACGTGACTAGAAAAAAAAAAAAAAAGAAAGAAAGAAAGAGAGAAAGAGAAACGCGCGAAGAAGGGAAGAAACGTTGCGTTACGGTGAAAAATGAATTCCCTCCCCCCTCCTCGTCTAAGTCCGGTATCGGTATTGACCAGCGAGGTCCAAGGGCGGTGGATATCGGTCTGCGGAAGGTAGGTAAGGGGCTGGGCAGTAAATTAATTACAGCTTAAAACATCGTTAGGACCTGCCAGCCCGGCGCGGGGTTCAGATATTAGCGCGGTAGATCATACTTGCAATTCCCTCCTGCACCCTCGCACACACGGCATGCCGGGAAGGGAACCCGTCCCCCTCATACCGTACTTCGCGAAGCTTGCATTGGGGGGGTCGCGGAGCTTTTTTGCCTCACACGCGAAGCCCGCTGTTAAACAGAGATTATCTTTCTCTCCCGTTCCCCGATCGTGCAGCCGTGGGGCTGGAAATACGCGGTGAAATATCGCCACTCCGTAAATGTGTGTAACTGCAATTACAGATATTGGAACGCGTTGTTGCACAGCCATTATACGCGTTGGATTTAAAAAGCGAATCGCGCCTTATAGCCCTGTTTAACTAAAAAAGTTGAGTAAACCTCAGAAACTGATTTTGCGTTGCGATTACCGAAAAAGGATCGACGATAACGGAAAATGGTTAGGCGTACTGTAACAAATGAAATTTTTCTCACTGTATAAATACAAATCGAGGTCTTCTTTTTTTCACAAATCAGGCTTGATGATTTTTTATTAAAATCTTTGCAGTTCGGACAGATAAGTAAAAGTTTTGGCTTTGAAATACAGAAAGACATTGAAACCCCGAGCATTTATCGAAATGGTTGAGCAATCGATATTCAATCTTATCTATTGGTGGATAACACAGCGCATTTTTTCTTAATCATATCTGTTAACATTTGTTTTTTATCAGGTAAAATTTAGCATCGATTTATCATGTATAGAAATATACGCAACGTGTGTTAATTTTACAAAATTTATATCTTCTTCTTTTCAATCAATTTTTAAGAATTAAATAAAGATTGTACTCCAGGCGATTCGTGAATAATATAATTACAAAATCAATGTCAGCTTGTATGATTCTCTGAACACAATTTGATGTACGTTACAGTTTTTCCATTTTAAAAAGTCGAAATACTTACATAAAGTAGCTATATATTTATATATATATTTTTTTTATATACAAAAAACCGTAAAAAATCGTGCTCTACCAACGAATCCTTTAGACTTTTTTTTCACGTTTCTCCGTGACCAAAGGGTTACAATATTGACCTGATTCAACTTAATCATTCCCAAAATCATGAATTTTGTTTTAACCAAAAGTCGTCAAGGTTCATTTCGAAAAAAAAAAATATTTGCATGTCGCGAATTTGAAACCGTCCTCAAGGAAGTTTCCTCTCAGGCATCAGCTGGCTAGCCATATATATTTATATATCATACGCGTTCATACATAAAGTATATTACACGTGCAACCGCCGGTTGTGGCAATTAAAGGCATCTTCTCACGTAGTAGACGTATAAAGTCGCGGGTTAAGGATTACGGGGAGCAAGATTCATCCACGAGCTCCAAGATTCCCCGCAGATGCTTCGGAAATCTAAATTGGAATCTGTGTTCTCCGTTTAACGTTATACGCACCGCTTGTACGAAGGCGCGTCTTCTCTGAGGAAGATTTCACGTTACAATCCTCGTAGAAAATTATTCCAACTTCACTGCGACTAATAAGGAAACACAGTTTTGCCCGGCGATGTTACACGTATATATGTATACGACACGGACAAGTTAGCAAAAATTATTTCCAAGCAAAACTCGAAACAGCGATCATTGCCATTGCTTAGAGAGAAAATCGGTGCGATTCGTATGCACATTGCACGCGGTATTTTTATTTCTCTGCAGTGCTTTCAGGCGTTTGGTTTATTTTTTATTTTTTTTTTTATCTATTCTTCTTACTTTATTTGTTCATCGTTTCCGAGGTTTCTTACCTTCGCTTCCCTATCCTCGAGGCAAGAAAATGCTCGGAAAGCATCTTCGCTATTATATTACTCTACCGGTGTGCAACGCAGTTAACTGATCTCTGGTATACCTGCAGCTCGTTCTCGTTCAATGTTGGACCCTTGGCTCAGAGGAGCTTGTACAGCATTGAGATTCCGACTCGCTGAATAACTGAAGAAACTAATTGACCTTTTCAAAAAAGTAGCGGGGCAATTTTCAACCCGGTTTATGTCTTGCCAGTTCCGCGATGCTGGATTCCTATGCCTGTTACGCTTTGCTTCTCTGTTTCTACGACTCGGTTATAACGAGAAAGATATAGTCTACTTTGTCGGTATGAGTGGAGAAGAAAAATTCCGTATTCAAGATCTTTGATAATTTTTCTTGTCGGGATAGCAATATTTTAGCTTTAGTGAAATAGTTTTTAAAATTGAAAAATAATTCCCGCATTTGATCAATCGTTACAGTTATGGTCAGTTTTCGCAAAACTGTATTGAAACTATGAATAACAAAATCCTCAAACTCAAATTGTTCTAAATGTTTGCATTTTCTTTCAAAAACAGAAACTTCTAAGAATAGGTACACTGAGAAAAATTTCATTTGTTACAGTAACTAGACAAATTTAGTAAAACAGGTATCGTTAAGAAAACTGTTTGAATATTGTTGGAATTAGGAAAAACGAGGTACGCCTAACCATTTTGCGCTATTTTCGATCATTTTTTGGTAATTGCAAATCAGTTTGCGAGGTTTACTCTACTTTTTTAGTTAAACAAGGCTTTAACGTCAATTTATCGTTGCACGAGCGTTAAATTTTCGAAACGGTTGCAAGAAAATCTAGCAACAGCGATCGTAATGAGAAAGAATAGCAACAAATACTAGACTTTCCGGTGACAGCTATAAAACTAATTTTTCTATCGTGGTAAAAAATGAAAATAGTAACTATAAATTTCTCTCAGTGTATGATTTTAGACCGTCCAACTTGTACTCCCCCCTTAATTCAAGTAACGATAAAGTTTCGTGCTTCTACTCCCTTCATTTTCACCCGAGTGAAGAAACTCAGGCCTGTTATTCGGGACAGCCACCAAGCAGCCTGATCTAGGATCTCGCGATTTATCCTTCGGGAAGGAAGAGGATGAGCAGTGCCGAGTCGGCGTCGAGACGCCAGGCGCCGGAATGCCAGACGCCGAGTCTCGGCGGCGGGCGCCGCGGTTCCTAGACGCGAGGACAATGCCCGGGTTTTCCCATCAGCTGCGGTCCTGCAGCATCACCGTGTTACGATGGGCGACGGGAAAACAGGCCAGGAAATAAACCCTCTTCGTATAAAAATTTCGGGAGAAACGGGAGAAGTTTGCTAGATTCCGGAAGCAATACGAATGGGAAAGTCCCACCAATTTCAAACCAAGATATGTATTGTGCGGTAAAACATTATATTTGTGCATAAATGTATGGGGCACTCCATGACATCTCGATCAAGATTCAAAGTCCATGTGTCAGATCAGATTTACAATTTTTTGTATGAAAATACGTGACAAAAAACGCGATCCCAATTTTTTTTTTTTTTTTTCTTCCACAATTTTTCGACCCAGCGTATCTCAAGTATAATTTAAAAACTTTGAGAAAAATCTGATAGAATATAAGAAAATTTTTAACACCCGTTGAAATGCGGAGATTTTGTAACTAAAAAAGATAAATAATAAAAACAGAAAGAAAGATTATTAATATCGGATTGCACTTTTATGTCAAAAATGCAATGGAATAACGACAGATATTTTTTCTTCTCAATTATCTTTTGAAGTCATGAAATCTCCATTATTGAATAGATGTCAAAAATTTTCTTATAAATTATAAGATTTTTCTGAATTTTTACCAATTTTAGAAAGTAGAGGTTTCTGTTTCGAGTTTTTAAATTACACTTGAAATATGCTAGGTCGAAAAATTCTGAAAAAAATCGGGACTGCGTTTTCCGTCGTGTACTTTCGTACAAAAAAATTACAAAGTTAATCTGAGACATCGACTTAAAATCTTGATCGAGTTGTCACGGAATGCCCCATATATATGTTTTTCACCAACTTTTATTACGGGCGGTCGACTCTGGCTCGTTGCAGATAAATAATATTATGTTATACGATTAAGGGAAAATTTCACCGATTAAATAATAATTTTACTCAGAAATATATCGTCGTTATTTTTTTTTTTTTTTTTCCAACTTTCGTTACTGACAAACTTTGCACGGATGCAGAACATCGGTTTAAAATATCATATCCTAAAATATCGCGTTTTTTAAATCCCACGATCGTAAAATTTGAGTGTCTATTGTATATTTATTATTACGAAAAACGTCGCTTTCGAAAAAACTAAAAAAAAAAAAAAACGCGTCCCAGAAACCTTAGAAACTTTTACTTACGTCCTCAATTCCGTACGAACGGTCAAACCGTTTGAATTCTGAAAGAAATTCAACTATTCGATAGAAATGTAGACACATTTTTTTTTTTTAGAATATTCCTGAACTTTCGGTCACAATTAAATAAATAATTATACAAAAATGGCGACAGAACAAAATTTGAAGAAAAATTAACAAATCTCAGAATTTTCCTAGAACATCACACCCGATCATTAGTTATTAACTTGTTAAAAATGACTGCTGCTTGTTTAGATATAATTCATTGCAAAATATTTCGCTCGATCGCTACTAATTGTTGTCGTTATTGTTGTTGTTGGTTATCCTTCCCATCTTACGTATTTTCATAACTACCTCGGTATCGTTAACCAACCTGAAAATTTTTCTCCTACGATAAATTTTTCTCTGCCGAGTCTGTTGCAAAAAAAAAAAAAGCTAAGCTTTTTGTGTTCGTCGGTTGGTTATTCTTTCTTCGGGTATATCACGCGTGCAAGATACGTTGAATATCGTATTGCAGAAAACCGATCTCGATCTGTTATCGCAACGATTACGTGTCCCGGAAAATATCGGACAGCTATCAGTCATTTTTCAAATGATAAAAAGAAAATGGAGAAGGATGAAAATTACACACGCAAAAATTACAAAGCTCCCGATTCACGGTTCGGCGGGCTGGGATTTTGGCAAGACGTCAAATCCCGCACGGAATGGTGAATCAGACGGTGATATCAGGCCCGGGATATTTCCCCGGGTCGTTGGGTGGTCGGAACCGGACTTTTTTTCCATTCCTCCTCGTCTATAACTATTATAAATAAGAATGAAAGTCGGGCGCGACGCGGTGACAGGCTAATATCACGCTTTGTGCTTTCGCTTGTTAAACCAAGCTATATACATATATATATATATATATTATATATATACCTGACTACCTACCCTAGGAATAACCGAGCTGCTTCATTTTCACGGGAATCTCTCTCTCTCTCTCTCTCTCTTTATCTGACGCCTCTCCTTGTCTCCTCCTCCTCCCCCCCCCCCCCCCACTTCCTCCATTCTTGAATTCATGAATTATGCATCGCGTGTATATTTATACATGTATACGTATACGTATACAGCGTATACCTAAGTATGCCGGATGAAAAACAGGTGCACGTGACGTTATCCCGGAGGTCTGGTTATTTTATTTCGTATTTTTTTTTTATTCCGGTTTTTACCTTCTTTCATACTTTTAGCGACCCACGCGTCAGGCGTTACCGAAACTTCTTTTACAGATGAAACAGAGATGAAAGATTCATCTGTGACACTTACGCGCATCGGTGTAAAAATCTTTTTATCATTTTTGACGACATTTCATACGACCCGAAACTATGTTCGTCATTTTTTTCAAAATTATACGTTGAATTGCGAGCGCGTATATGATTTTTGTATATCTTTAACGAATCGAGTACAATTTGTATATTTCATATACTGTTCGAATATATTCGTAACTGTGATTGAAAACTAGTGGAAGATAGATAAGTAGTTCGAATACCGTCAAGTCGGATAAACTTGTTCGGATACTCGTTCAGTGATTTAAAAGCTTCGTTCGAGTCGAGAATGAAATGAAATGAAAGAATTAATTCATCAAACGTAGAAGTGATTGAATTCTATTTTCACTGGTTTTTCCCTCCTCTGTAAAATGATCCGTCTCTTCCATTTCTCTCTATTCAGTCACAGAATTGTTATAAATAACGGCGGAAAGCTCGCTGGCGAAAAACGAGGGGCGAGAATAACCGGCAATAAAAGTAAATCGGTCCGAACGTTGTATAATAATTTGAGAAACAGTAAACAGCACTCACGATAAAGCGACGGGATATCGATAATTCCGAAAAGTATATATATACTGTACCCATAATATACCTTATACACTGAGAAAAGTTTCATTTGTTACGGTAATTAGAAAAATTGAGTAAAACAGGTATCGATAGAAAAACTGTTTGAATATTGTTGGAATTAGGAAAAACGAGGCACGCCTAACCATTTTGCGCTATCGTCGATCATTTTTTGCTAATTGCAACGCAAAATCAGTTTGTGAGGTTTGCTCTACTTTTTTAGTTAAATAGAGCTCAAAAGTATTTTGACAAATATAATAATTAGGTCAGTTACAAACAAACATAAACAATGAAAATGAATAAGATTTTTTATTGAAAGAAATTCGATGTTCTACATAATTGTAGAAAGTTATATCTCGTTCTCTCGAAAATCGAGTTAACGTAATGAAAAATTACAGATCAAAATAATAACCAATTTCACATTATCAAAATACTTTTGAGCCTTACCGTAGCCTCATAACACGTATAATCCATCAGATTCAAACACGATTCTCGCATTGTTTTACTTCGTACGAACGATTGCAAGACACTCGACAAGATTTCACACGATTTTCAACAATCGTACAAAATTTCAGACGACTTCAAACGATTTTAATCGATTTCCGATCGAATTCCAAACCGATTCGTGCTTAAATTTTGAACGCTTTTCAGCAATTTTCAGCAGTTTTTAATGATTTTTACCATAATTCGCAGGAATCGCTTCGCGCGATGCGCGGATTTGCGATATCGAGAAGTGAGCAGCCCCTCGATTCGGTAAAGCACTCGTAATTGCGAGGCTTGATCACCGCGGCTCAGGAAGCTCCGTTGCACCGTGCATAAAATCCCCTCGATGCAGGCGCAGGGGGTGAAAACAGGGGGCGAGCAGGTCGAAGGCATTTAAAGGCTACGAGACTTCCGTCACCCCGAAGCGCACAAAGCCGCCTAACTTCGGGACCCGTAGTTGGTATTATTTCCGCAAGAGATGCGCTTTTTGGTCGATTAGCCTTGCGGTGAATTCAAGTTTTATTTGAATTGCACGTCTCTCTCTCTCTCTCTCTCTCTCTCTCTCTCTCTCTCTCTCTCTCTCTCTCTCTAGCTCTTTCTGCGCCTGAGAATTTCCGCCTTTAATTGTCTCCTGCGGCGAGAATCTGGAAAATACGGGTGAATCCCCCTCCCACCCCCCCAACCCTCCCCTCGCCAAGTTGAATCGGCCCGCGGTTAAGAAACCGGGATTTAAATGAGCCCGGAAAGTAATCTGGCTAATTGCCCAAGGAAATTCCTTCGTTCCGGGGAAAGTCCTCTTCGAGCTATTCGCGACCGATAAATGTTAGGCGAATGCGAACTCGGCTATGCAGAGGATTGTTTTATCGCCGACGTTTACTCCGCATCCCCTCATTTTAATGCTGACTCGTTCTCTGGTATTGGTGCTTGATTATGTACCCGCAACGCAGCTAGGAACTACAAAGTCTTCTTCTTCTGACTCGAGAGGAAATCGGTCCTGAGGGGACGGCGACACGCTTACCGAAACTTCGTATCCTTGCTTTTAAGGACTGCAGGGGAGATGGAAGAAGGAATGAGCTGGTGTAGCGAGTTGAAAATAAAATCAAGAAGAAGAAGAATTAGAAGAAGAAAAGGTGGCAGGGGGAGGGGGATACGGAGTTAGAAAAAAACTCTACAATTAAACTCGGGACCTAATAAAGTAAAGTTATTATACTCGTTAATTAGTGCCAAGATAATACAAACGCTAATGTCTTTCGTTACGGGTAAACCGATTGGGCCGAGCTTTCGTTTGATTAAAATACCGGAGGTCGTGATCTTCGTCTATCTGTTGTTACGATTGAGACGTCGCTGGTTTTTAGCTTTTTCTTGTATATTTATTTTTTTATATTTACTGAACAACAGATTTTATACAGTGGAAAAGCTTTGTAAACAAGTTAGTTCCCTACAAGATCAGGCATCTTGAGGATCAAGTCCGCATTATTGAATACGGTTGAGTAGTGTAATAACACTTGAAAAAAATAAATAAATAAAAAAAAAAAATAACAATTGCATCTTCCTCTCGAGTTCTTTAAATTTATTTATTTACTTATTAATTATTGAGTTTAAACGGAATGAACCCATTATACGAATAATAATTGATGCAAATATCATAAAATAGTGGAAAGAGATATGATCCATATTTTAAACTGTGCAGGCTAGAATTGTAAACAAATCAATCCAATCCACTTTATCATTGTAAAGTAATGAAATCCGAAAGACTGGAAAACGAATTTCTGATTTTTAATCAACGTAGAAGTAATAACTCATTTCCTAAGAATACGATTTGACACAATAAATATAAGCTTGATTTAACTGTACAAGGAAATTTGGAATTTGAAGACCGACCTTTCGAAATTAGATTCAACCGATGTCCTTTTAAGAGTATTTCTTTTTTTGCGGTGTACACATTTTTCAATTGATAGGAAAGAAAAAAAAAATAAAACAAAAGGAGAAAATTTTCGGTCAAACGTAAGATCCTACCGAGTCGGTGTAACGTATTTGAAAAAACCGCGTCGGCCGCGAGCGGCAAGAAGCGATGTATAAAATCAACAAATCGTAAAACGTGAGAACTGTGTAAATTGAACATGCGTAAAGTTGTGTTTGTATAAAATATGGCAACCGGCAGCGGGACGCATAACTGTTAAATTTGTTATACCAAAAACCGTTCTTCGGCAATTTCCCGCCCGGTATCAAAAAAAAGAGCCGAGTTTCGACGAGACGCGGCGTTTCGTCCGCTGCGAAGTCTGAGAGGGACTATTTATAGCTGACAAGACGCTGCTCCCGGTTAATTAAATAATATTTCACGAGGCTACACGGGCGGACCGTCCGCCCAGGGCTGAGCAGCGGAAAGGAAACTGCGTCAAGGATCCTTCGGGAGGACGTCGCCTTATTGCTACCGGTGCTGTATGTGTGTAGCGGGAGAATTTCCGGGGATCCTTTGGCCGAAAGAGACGACGACGGCGAAAATAGGAGAGGTGGAAGAAATACGGGAAAAAAGAGCGAAGGAAAAGGGACACCGAAGGTATTGAGGCCTTAACTCACTTTTCCTTACCGTCATAAACGTCGAGGACCACTTCTGCGCTGGGTATTTCGCTCGCTTCTAATTCCCTCAAAGTACGTATGATACAATAGTGGAATTATACCTATATAATATATTACTTATATATATATATATATATATATATATACTCTTCGACTTTGATGTTGTTTTTAGCAAAGATTAATAAAATAATAACATACTGGATCAATCTGTTAAAAGAATTATGAGTTTCTAATATTTTGAGTTGAAAATTTACTGATTCACTCTCAAGACACAGATATTTGAGAAAAAAAAGTACGAAGATACTGCGGGTCGAAAAAAACAAAAGTATTTATCTGAGTGAGTGAGATTGAATTTTTGGAGAATGAACAAATTAACGATATTTCATTATTTATAGATGTAATCAGATTAATTTGAAAAAAGAGAAAAAATTTGAAACATATAACCAAATGATTGGCATCAAAAATTGACATGTACCGTCTAATTTGAATTTTCGGTTCCAACGGAAATGGATTGATTTTCAATGTCCTACCGACAAACCTGTACTTTTTCCTCTCTATTACTTTTTCTAAACTACAACGATTATGTTTTTCCGAGTTTATTCGTTTATTAAAAACAAAATTTGCGAATCTTTTATTTCATTTCTTCTTGTCACACTTTTTTTTCTTCCCTTCCACCGATAAACCTATGCTTTTTCTTTTTTTATGAAAAGTGTCACGAAAAAAGCCGGTATTACCGGTGTGTTTGTTTGTTTTTTTTTTTTTTTTTTTTTCATCCGGAGGCCGAAGTTGCACAGAATATTGAAGTTCCGGTGCTGGTGTAAGTAAAACGAATGCCAAAGTCTAAGAAGTGATCGAATTTGAACACCCGTGACGAGAGAGCGTACGGAAGGTGATTGATGAGGCCGAAGACTCGATCGGAAACGGTCTAAATTACTCTGTCCGTGTTCCATTCACGAGCGATAAAATCTTGTCACTACTCACTGCAGGCTCTGGAATGAAAAATTTATTCGAAGTTTCTACACGCGAGGATCGTTGATGTGAGTGGATGTATATTCGAAGGTTGCAGGCGATGATTTTGAGTAATGCGTCTGGTCTGCAAGCATGGCCTAGGAAAGTCCCGACAGGTTCATCTACGTGAGAGCCTATAAACTGTACGCAAAACCCTCGATAATCGAGAACTGTTAAACCAGACATCACCGAGGGTGGAGAAATGAAAAGTTTGTTAATCATATTTTCATTTTTTTGAAGGTAACAAACATCCGATATTAGATTTGAAAAATTTTGAGAGAGCTGGTCGAACAGAAAACAAATTTCGTTACAATGTAATTTACTCTGAAAAAAAAATAAATATTGTTATAATAATAAATACTTTCATATTGATTATATATTCGAGAGTCACTTCAAAGTCGTTAAAAAGTCTAGTAAATTCGCTCGATTTTAATTCCTACAATGGCTAATTTTATTCTGAAAACTCTTTTCTATTCGCCTGCTGGATTAATTCAACGGAATTAAGATCATTACGAAAGTCGTGTGGGGCTCAAGTTTCATTTGCGGTAGTCGGGGTGTCGTATCGGTGACGTTGGGGATAATGCAGCAGGTGTTTTTACCGACCGTTCATACTCAACGTAGCGCATAACGACAACGTTCTACTACGGCATCGCTCTCCCAGCCGCATCACCGCAAATCCACCCCTTCATCCCGACATATTTTGAAATTACACTCCCCGGAACGTTTTTGATTACTGTTTAAAACCACGTTACGAAGGGACTGAAAAGTTCGTACGGCAGTCGGTGATTAAGAGATGAAGTTTAAAAGTGCTTGTCTATCTAATTAACGGAAATGGTTAATAAAACTGTACTATTATCCTAACTATTCCTAAAACTGTAAAAACATAAGTTTACTTGAAAGACAACAAAATGATTCTATCTTCTAAATAATGATTCTGAAACATCCTGCCCATATTTTTGAACGTATGTAAAACTTTTAAACGTCGGATGTAACGAAAAATTTACATCTAAACACACTTTGAATCATCGATTTTTTTTTTTTTTCTATATAACGATTTATTTGAAGTATTCATGCTTGAACTGAGAAACGATGAAAGCAGATGCCGCAGAATTCGGAATGATTAAATTTGCGGAGAACGCGTAAACGTGATTGGGGAAAATTTCCCCAACCAATCGAGGTTCCGGGGTATAAGTACGAGGCCAGAGTCCAGAACCGGTGTTTGCAGGACTAATCATTAATTTCGGCACGCGCGAAGCTTCTATAACTCTGGGAATAAACAGAGCCGAGATCTTTGGCTCGGACACAGACCCCTCATAATCACCGAGGGACCTGTAGGTAACAGCATAGTCCTGGGCTTGGGGGTGAATTAAATAGGAGGAGCGTTGATTGGTCGAATGTTGCAGAACCAGCCGAGGCTAATCTAGCGTTATGAATATTCCCCGCAATACCGTCTCCGGGGAACCGGAACAGATGAAATAAAAAACGAAAGGAATATAGAGGGTGAAAAAAAAAAGAAAGGAAAATCTATTCTTTTGAGGAGTTGCGGATTGAGACGGAGCGAAAAAAGTGCCACGTGATTTTCGAAATTAATCTTCCATACACGCTGAGAGATTGTATTCGGATATCTTAAGAATCCAACAGAATGAATTTTATTAAACGAGCATTATATTCGAACGCTTTTCAACGATTCTCAATCACTACTGGATACAAGTCTTGAGGGTTTTTCTCATATTTATTATACGTTACACATACAGAGTATTTACAAGTAAACGCCGCAATATGTTGGGTTGCCTACCACCGAGGGGGACAAATATCGGTAAAACAGACCTACCGATTCATTATCACTTCAATCAAGTCAAGTCATGTAATCACTTTAACGTGACTCCGGAACGTGATCTTTGAACGATTTTGCACAAGTTATAAACAACAAGACAACTGCTGGGTCAGATCCACACAAATTGATGTTAAGCGCGTTACAAACCGATAAATCGGTAGGTCTGTATTATCGATATTTGTTCTCCTCGGTGGTAGGCAACCCAACATACTGCGGTGTTGTGTTGGAAACCACCTATATGTATGTACTTAATTACATATTATATCGTAGCCAATGTCCTATAGACCACCACAGCTCTTAAAAATCGTTGAATATTCAGTCAGGTGGTAGAAAAAGACTATTATGAGTGTGGTTTCACTGTTTCAGAAGACTGTTTTCGAAAAAGATATTTTTTCCTCGCCCTTGGCTGACGCATCGTTGTTCACGTCTGCGGAATTCGAATCAACGGGTGAAAAGTCTGCTGACCATCTGGCGCGAGTAATTATAAAATTTATCGTTTTTCCCCATTTTCATCGGGCGTGTTTTGTCATAGGTTTGGACGGCGAGCGGTGTTTACACGCCGCACAGTCCTCGGTTTCATGGTGTACGGTCGTTTGTCACGTGCTAAACACTGTCCCCCGCAGGCGATAGTGCAAGGCCTCTTGATTAACGATACCCCCCACATTCGTCCCTACCACCCTCTTCGAAACTCTGAACGTACCCCGTCCATACGTAACGGGGTGTAATGCCGGCGGTGCACCCTTATGGCTGTTGCATTGTTGCCTGCGTTGTTTACTGCATATTGCCAGTGCTGATCGTCGCTAAGCCTCCGGGAGATCGCTACTTCCAAATTGGGGATCTCCGATTTTCGGTTTTCCGATGAAAAACGCGGGCTTTTGATTCGCGGTTATCGATACAACTCGAAGAGATACCGGGAATAGGAAGTGATACTTGAATTAACTGTTTGAAGAACCAATATCGTTATCAAAATTGTATTATCAGTAAATAAAAAAACAAATATTTTTTTTTCAGACTCAATTGCTAAAATTTCATGCTAGGTATGTAAATTAATAAAAAATTCATTCTCTTCTCTCAACGTTGACATCGAATCGTAGAAACTAGAACCAGGGTTGTTTGAAATGATGGGAATTATTAAAGAATCGGAAAATCTCACTGGTTTAACGAAAAGAGAAAAGCTAAAACAATTCGAACCGAAATTTTTGAAAATTATTGCAGAGTGTAATTCCAATTGCATTAAAATCACCTTTTCCAATGAATTAACTAACAAGAAATTGTAATCAATTGCGTCAGTATCATTTTGTTTTTGACGTTATAACGATGTGATAATTTATTCAGGTCTCACAGGAGGAACAGATACTAAGATATTTAAATACATATTGAAATTCGATGTAATGTTAATTATTTCACCCAGATAATAGCTTCACAATAGCGCTCTGCCATTTAAAACAGAAGTAATTTTTATACCATTCTTTGAAAACTCTCTCTGGGAAAACAAGAACTTGCTTTTTGTTTGAGTTCAAAATAACTGAATAATAAAGGAGACAAAAAAAAATAAACCAGAAATTGTTCATAGCCTAAATAAAAGTAATTGCAATTGATTTCTTAACTTTATTTCACATCGCCGATCACAAAAACAGAATTTTTATTCGAAATCCAATCAGACGAAAAGCAACTACGACTTTTACGTGCAGCATTTTCAGACGAGACTTCCAGAGACCATGACTGGTTAAAAAACTAATTCTGCTAGTCACGAGAGTGAGGATGTAAAGTTTCGGTTGCCGAGTACAATTACGAACAAGGTGGCAGCAAGGTGTCTGCATACATCTGCATAGAATCACCAAGTGGCTAAACGCCGGAGTGGAGATCTAAATTCTCATACGCAGAAGCATCAAGGTTCCATTAGAAATCGTCCTCAGGATTTTACGTCCTTAGCGCCATCCCGCCAGTGAAAGAAGGAGATAATTTTTTTTTTTCCATTTGATAAAAATATCTGCATTTACTTCACGGAAAATAATTAATACGTCACTAGTACAGGGAATCTATTATGCATGCATTTATTCAACGGCTAACTCATACCCTCTTCCTCACTGCATCCATGTACCTGTTCTCCTGCGCTGCTATGCTAATTTACACTCCTTTTACTCTCTCTCTCTCTTTCTTTCTCTCTTTCTTTCTCTCTTTTTCTCTGACTGGTCTTGAATTACGTTCTTTTTTTCTCTCGTTTTCAGCCCGTTCCTCTTCTTCGCTATTACAAACTTATGCCGGGTATCGGGATCCGCTGACAAATTAATTTCTACAGCTTCGTTTTAGACTTTATGTACAATCCTCGTCTCGTCTCTTTACAATCCTAATAGTTGGCCAAAGCGGACTGGTTACGCTATGTTTTAAACCGGTTTAATACAGTGTTTTCAAGTTTTCAATCGCGATGTCTTACGTCCAGTGTAAAACTTGGAGTCTGCGGGTTACTCGATGCATTATAAATATGATTTTCAATCTCATTTTAAAGCTTCAAAATGTTCCTCAGCGATCACTTTTTTTGTATAATGTCAAACGATTCGACAAACCTTCGAACTCGAAACCTGATTTTCTAATTATACCGTGAAGATGATTCACCAAAAATTTACACAAAACTGTATCTCAACAGTTTCAGTGGAATCGTTAACCCTTATGCTGCACACCGGGGTCAGAATGACCCCGCTGTATATTCCCCGTAAATTCCATATGAAAAATATCCAATATAATCTGATTCGATCCAAGATAAATATTAAATAAAAAATTGTTCATTCATTCTTTTTCCAAAATATCAACTTCACTCGCTCAAATGAATTCCCTTTTTTTTTCATCGCGCGGTATTTCCGTATTTTTTGTCTTAAACATCCGTGCCTTGAGAGTTACTCAGTCAATTTTCAGATTCTTTGAGTACAATGATCCATTTTCCATTATATCCTTGTTTGATTAACTTCTATTTTCAAATTCAAAAATTCATTTTGCTAAAAATAACAAATTCGCCTTGAAATATCATAGTTGAAGAGCATGCCAAAATTTTTTCAAGTTATTCGAACGAAAATCTCCGTTTCTACGCAATGATTTTTGATATGGGGTCCCCAGCGACCCCAAATTGACAACAATCTTGTACACAGGAGGTGTGCAGCCCAAGGGTCAATAATCGATTACAACCAGGTACTCTGCTAGGCGATGAGTTGGGAGTCTGATCGCCCACATTCTTCCCAATCGACTTCAAGATCAGAGAATGGAGATAACCTCAGTCGGGGAAAAAACGGTGAAGGGAGCCGGTGTGATACTCGGCCCAGAAGAAAACCAGTTGCTGCTGGAATTCGGTAATAATTTAGAATAACTTGAGACCGTAAGAGGTCGGTCGCATACCCGTGCATTCGGACGTACAAAGTGCACGTTGAAATTTCGTCTGTGAATTAATGCAGAGTCTATAAAACCGACGGTTTCTAAACGAGCGCCATCGTTTTATAGGAGGTCTTCTTTCTACGTTCACTAATTGGGCTTACCGATCCCTCGAATCGGTCAAGTTATGTCCAAACTATTCTTCAGACAACGCTCGGACTCAAAACTAACGGACAATTGTTATTCCTCCGTAAACGTCTCTCGGGCCGCAGCGTCAATTCAGCTCGAGCCAATTAAGGAGAAGGTTAAACCTCCGGTTCGAAAAAAAAATGTCCAATCGATTTCATCGATCTTTCGACTAGTTCACTTTATACAGTCTGGAAAAATCAAGGCTGGACGAAGGAAATTCTTTCCTTTGTAGGTACAGCAGGTTTCGACTGGCTCTGTGAATTCCTCGAAGACAAGAACGCTTTTAAATTATCCTCACGTTGTACAGGCATAAATATCAGTAAGTAGATTGCGCAACTAGTGCCCAAAAGAGAAGGGTACAGGAAAAACCTATGCGCAAACTATTTTTCCTAATTCAGGCCGCAAAATTCGATTTTGCATACTGAAACGAGTGTGTAAACCGGTACATTTCCGTACTAGTGCGAAAATGGAATCGAAATATCTTTTATTGCAGTGTAAATATATATTTCGATTTAATTCCTGCACTAATGCCGGAGTGTACTATTTTGCTCACTCATTCGAGTACGCAAAATCGAATTTTGCGCACTCAGTTAGGAAATAAGTATTTCCATCCACAATTTCAATAACTTTTAATTGTACTCTAGATATCGGTTATGCTTGCGACTAGGAGAGTCATTCAATTGCTACCATAATCGTGGTCATCTAATATCTGAGATGATTGTCCAAATTTTCTGAAACAATTGAAATCCTCAGACGAGAACCGGAGAATAACGAACCCAAAAAAAGGGTTATTCAAGCGTTAAAACAGGATGAAACAAGGCGCAGATTCCGGTAGTCTTTGCATAGCCGGGTTCCCGCATGAATTTACGGCCAATAAATATCTGGCATGAGTCGCCGGAAGTCTGGAAGGTATTCAAGCGCCGAACGTTTTCTCAGGCTTCGATATATTCGGAGTGAAAGAATAACGGATGCGGAATCCTTGTGAATTTTAACAGTTATCCCACACATTGTAACGTATAGTCTATGACCGGTAAATTCTTCCTTCCCTTGTCCTACTCCTCGGGGAAGAAGAACGCGGAGGCTGGCTACGGAGCTCGCCTTTCCAGGGCATAACGGGACTCGCGGAATCGATACTTCGGCATTTCGCTCCCCTCCGTGCAGATACGACCTCACGCACCTGGTAAATGCACGCCCCCGTAAATACCTCTAATCAACGCGGACAAGCGAACGATACTGGCGGTGAACAAGACGCGGACGTGACCCTGCCTAAACTCTAATTCACCCGAGAGAGCAGTATGCGAGGGGTGAGGGTGTAAATTGAGCACCCTCATCCCTCTCCCCATTTCAATGTCCCGATTAATCAATCGTCGCTGTATCACTCGATGAAAGCGAAACGAAATGAGAGAAAAAAAACAAAAAGAAAGTAAAAAACAACCTTAACCCCCATCAATTTTTCCTACCCTTGTTGTTGAGGATGGATGAGAGTTCGATTACTTCGTTTCGTTTTTTAAGCTCAAATATCAAATTAACTTTTAGTACGCTGATGTATTTTTCACGATATTATTATAACTTTTAAATATGTATGTAATGAACGAGGGACTTTTTTCACGGTAAAAGATGTTGTGCAGCTATACGATACGACACACTTTTGTAATCACGGTAAAAAGCCGTGATACGAATCGATGAGAAAATGTTTTCGCTTGTGAACTCGACCTGGAAAGTTGTACAAGTAATTAAGTACCATTCGAGTAATCCCGTACGTGACATGCGTGCGCGAATGTGCACAACCTTCAGTAATTTTATATCCGTAATTCAAAACCCTGTTCGATGAAATAAGATATTTTCAACGAGATCAAGGGAAGTGTAACACCTTTGCGTAACAGAAAGGTGAAAATGAATCACGCGAGAAGAAACCCGAGTGAGTGGGAAAAATAAAAAGGAAAAAAAAGACGACGCGATCCGATAAGTAAGCGACTAAAATTTCAGATAAATCGTGCGTATGTTCAAAAAATAAATAATAGTAATAAAAAAAAAAAAAAAGAATTATTCAAAGGCTCATCGTCTTGACGATGAAAATCAACAAACTGTACTCAATGTTCGAATAAATTTCCTCCGACCCCCGCCAGATTCATGATTTAAGAATTTAGCCGCGGATTCTCCAAAGCCTCCTCGAAATCCTCTATATTTTCCACTCGATTGGCGGGAATGAAGTTCATGCGGCATCTGCGAGGATGTCGAGACCGGGCACTCGATGTCGTATTCAAAGTGCCAGCGGCTCCCCGCCATGAAAAATCCGGGAAAAATATGCCGAAAGCGCACTTTGGCACCGACCACTTGACTCTGCCGAAGGGGGGCGGGGATGAAAGGGGATGGAGGACAGGACGACGCGTCGAGGGGAGGACGCGCATCGAAGATTAAAAAATTTCAAAGCTAGGCTCCGCTGATCGCGGATACACCGAGAGAAGAAGAAAAGAGACCCACCGAAGTGGGACATGTCTCGGACAGAACAATGGACTCTGATTTAAAACCGGGCCGAGAGCTTGCCTTAAATGATTCGCACAGGTATACGTTCGAGTCGGGAGAATAGCTTCTGTAATCGCAGAGGAAGATCCTTGGCTTTTACGAATTCTCCAGACTCTTTTGCCAACAATTTTCTGACGTTGAATCGTATGACGAATTTCGGACGACGTGAGAAAATTGATACTAGTTACTCCGTTTGTTGGAATAATTTAACTTCAAAGTTATAACGATGTTCAATAACCTCACAGTTATATGTTTCTTTATTGTAATTAAACTAATAAATTCTGTATGTATAAATTTACGCTATCGAATTCACTCCCGCCTACAATGAACGAATTATCACCTAATAGGGTAATTCGGCAAGGGAGAAGAGAATCTGTCGGTCGCTATTCCTAAAATTGTGACGTCAACGAGCGACTGCCGAACGCTCGATGATACGACCAACCACTTCTTATAAAATCGCCACCGCGGAGCGACGCTCACTTCTAGTCCGACCAGCGCCGAGTTGACATTAGCTTTGATCGTCGAAAGACCCACCATATCTTGGTTACGTAAAAGGTTGACAACGAGTACCCTCTTTTGTTTCACTGCACTGCATTTAAGAGCATTTAATTCATGCACTGGACTTGATTACACCTAGTTCGTGTAATCTTGTCCGCGGCGCCTGGTTCGGGCGATGTTCTCCAATCGACTTGTTCGGTTACAATAATGAAACGCATTCTGTGTACTTCTTCCTTCGATTCCGTATACGTTGTCTACTCACCTTTGAAAATACCCAACTTGTGCCTACATTTCTGGACAAACCTCTTCGATCAATCGCGCATTAACACTGTTTCTTTAATTTTCAGATTCTCCCGATACAGCGCTACTCGCGTTATAACACTAGGATTGTTCGTCTAGTTTCAACTAATTTTCTTATCATACCTTATTCATTATAATTATCTTTCAAATACATCTTTTCTTCCCAAAGGCACAGTCTAATCCTTTGGATGATTCATCCGAGCCAACCCTCGTATTAAACAAACGTCGTATTTCCGTTTGAGTAAGGAAATGGGGGCGGGGTTCAAGTTTCGAATTTGAAAATTTCCCAAAGCGCTTAGTTTCGAATTATTTGGTGACGAAACCTGAAGTAAAGAAATCAGACTTTGCAGAAATAACAAAGTTCCCAACGGCTCAAAGTTTCGAAATGCTAGATTACGAAAATTCAAGTTACGATAGAGCAGAATTCCGAAAATTAAAATATACTTAGACAGCGTCGTTTACTCAACGAGTGAGGGTAAAAAATTCGGAAATACCGAAAATCAGAATTACCAGGATTCCATACGTAAAAATATCGAAAATCCAAAACAAAGTAAAGTCAAAGTACTGAAATCTTATCAAGTCAGAAATTCACGGAACTGAAAACGTTCGAACATTCGGGATGTCGATATTTCAGATTTTTAAACTTTCTCACTTTCGCACTTTCGGACCTTTAACTTGTCAGAGTTACGCCCTTTTTTCATTTTGCACTTTCGTAACTTCGAGCGTCGGTTTTCGGAACATTTGAAACTTTGATGTTTCGTCAAAGTTTGATTTCTTTGCTGTAACTTTCACCACCGAAAAATTCCAAATTCGACGCTTTCGGAACTTGCCAAATTTGTAATTCCAACCCTGCCCCAAAAAATGAACACTGCAATTTTAACGTGTTAAAAATTCAACGTTATTGGTCGAAGAAATATCTAACAACAATTAAAATTCTCTGCTTCTTTCAGGTTTCTCCGAATCGCAGGACAGCTTCGTGAAGAAGATTAAAGCTTGCGACGACCTCGAAAGACGATGGCATAGTTACTATATCGTTGTAAGTGCACCGATTATTCTTCATTTTCGTTTTTCTTTCTTGTTTCTATTCTTCGTCTACTCGCGCGCTCTCCGAAGCGAATCCATGTTCGAAATGCTTCTTCAGCCTGCGTGGGAAAGAAACAATACGATCATTACGAAAATGGTAACAGCCGTAAGATAATAGCCGATGTACCCGGTCTTCTGAATTACTTCGTATACGTGATGAAATGACGCTTTCAGCCTATCCGCCTCCATTCGTGCATATCTTTTGCAGTTATCGTCGATTTTGCCACCTCTCAACGCGCTCCAATTTTACAAGATAAAATGCGGCCGAGATGCGAACGCACTGGCGCAGCCGGGGTTGAAAAAACCGAACCTCGATTCAACCTGCCTAAAACGTCTCCGTCATTTCTCAGCAATGCAAAAACCCGGAAAACCCGTTTCTAATCGATAAAATGATTCTCTGTGTCGATCAGAGCGCAAATATCCTGATGGTGAAAAAAAACCTTGCGCCAAGTAGAGTGAACTTGTAGTCAACGTGCAAAAATGAATTTTTGTCTAAAAAAATCACGAAGTTAAAAATTTTCTGCTGTATGAAAAATCACCGGAACAAATGCCGGTAAAAAATAATTTCTTTGTGTAACTACAAAGATTCGTTGAGTCTCGCAGTAAATTCGTACGTAACATTTGTTGCGAAAAAATCTGTTGCGCAGTTTCGGTAAATTTTTATCGTCTTAAGCATGTTACTGAGAAAATATACCGTAGCTCAATTATCAAAATGACGGTGAGTGAGTGAAAGCGGTTGTTCGGTGTTATTACGCGGGTATACAAACGGACAAAGAGAGTCTGAATCGGTTTGTAATTGCGTCAGGGATTTGTCCGTGTCGAAGGTCCAGCAGTCTTGGCTCTCCCTGTGCAACTGCAGCAGCGGGAGTTTATTTTATGTACAATATATCCTTGAGGATAATGTAACTGATCGGTGTTTGTATCGGAACAAAGTACAGAGAACTTCTTTTTTACAGTACAGACGCGAGAGACAAACTCGTTTTCAATCAAACTGATCCCTGACGTCTGTAATTATATATATGTATGTATATTCTATTTGTATACACCTTATATGCATACCGGGACAATCTCTTGAAGCTTGAAACTCAACCGCGCATGCGCGAGATTTATCGGGTGTTCGCGCAGGCTGGCCATCCCGAGTTTTCAGTTGTCAAACTGTTTCTGGTGCCGATGTAGTTGATACGAATTTTCGAGGTTAGAATCTGAAATAATTGAGGTAGTGACTCGGAAAGGTTTGGGAAGCATTTTTTATTGGGTCGGAAAGTTGATTCTTCAAAGAATGGTCGGAATTTAATGCTTATCCTCTTTGAAAATTCAAACGTACACATTTTGTGTAGGTTGACCCGCCTGCATCGGAGACAAGAATATCGCTGCGGTAAGATTTCGCCGACCAATGAGATTTAATTATTTGGCGCATGCGCGGTTGATGTTCAAGTGTCGAGAGATTGTCCCGGTATCCACCTATCCCAGGGTCGGTTAATTACGGCAGACGAACAACAATCATCGCGTCTTTGCTCGGCCAAGTAGACCGAGAAATCGGAAGCTCAACCTGCAGCTTCTGATGTCTACTTGCTCGACTGGTAGAAGCTTTTGGAACACTGTGTACTCTTCGCCATAGAAGGCAGCGAGGTTCCAAGTTTTTGCTCGCCCGAACAGAAACGACATTCTTTCTTTACCGTGCGTCTACTGTCCGTCGAATTCTGCACAATGCCGCGGGAAGAACGAATCGCACTTCGAATCGGCCGCAGCTGGACCCAGAAAATCGCCGAATGTATAAGAACTGTGAAATCTATTTTTTGGATTTTTTCGAATGCGTGGTTTGAGGCTTTGAAAAATTATTTTAACGCGATACTTTTCACCAATTTTAATTTTGTTCGGAAGATTTGTATCATCCACAAGTTCGCAAAAATTCTTTTTTCCCTCGTGCGGGCATCTCTGCATATTATAATTTTAAAACATTGCACCGATATTGACGATGATCAAGAAATGACAATATCTAATTGAGGCCCGAACAAAAAGAAAATCGGTTTCAGTCACTGTGGGTAATAAGTTTTCTAAATGAAAATACTATTGTAGAAAGAAAACGAACGAATCTACGAGAGTTTTAAGAATTTAGAAACTATTTTAATCAAAGTACCGATATATTACATAAGCTTTTTATTGTAAGTCCGGTACTTTCTAGTATCGCATGTTTAGAGAGTGCAATAATTTGTCGAGCCACCATCTCGTGACAAAATTAATGAAAAGTATCAATTTTCGGCTAACCAATCTTCATAATCCGATTACCTGCACCCTGCACGTGCCGAGGGACAAAAATGCGGGTATTTGCTTAGGTTATATCAAATATCGCGAAGCTGAGGATCCTTCGGCGATGAGCTAAGCCTCCTGGCTCCATTTTAAAAGCTACGGTGAGCTGCGGCAAAGCCGCTCTTTCTTTCTATCTTCGATATCTCGTCCTTTTGTTCGACAGCTTCCCAGGATGGGAGGACACTGGCTAATATCGATTTCCACTGTCGGAGAAACTCGGCTCTGCGGAATGTTCAACTTCCCTCCATTATATTAAAATCCAGCCGAGTCATCCGGTGGTAATTTTCCTGTCTAAGCTCCGCGCCAGGGAATCTATTCACTCGATAGAATCCGGCCTACCGTGTAGCCGCAGGAGATTTGAGATTAGAAATTCAGTTGAACCGATTAAATTTTTACCCCGCAGTAATGGTATAAAACTTTTTTGGAAATTGATGGATGATGGAGAATTTTTTCACGAAAGATTGGGTGGAAGTAAAATTGTCTCGAAACTCTGCTCGCCCCGAGCAATCTCATGAGCGAAAATTTTTTAAATAACTTTTTACGCATTCCGTTACTGCGGTTATATGGAAAGACGCGGGGACCGTCGTGCGTGTAATCCGCGCGGTTCGAGAATTCCGCAAGTCACGTAAAAACGATATAAAACCAACGGCGAAGCGCCGGGCAAGAACCACCGCCGCGAAATATTCAAAGAGAAAAGCATAAAATCGGTGGGTTGACGAGGGGTCGTAAGAAACTGGTAAGGTAACCGTGAAAGATTTGGCGAGTAATTACGAGCGACGAAGGAGAGCCGCAAGAAATAATTTCAGCTCTAAGGTCCTCTTCGCTAAAATACCGCGCGCGGGTCGAGAGGGCGGGGGAAAATTATTTTTCTTTCCGTGGATAATTTGGATTTATTTTTATTTATTTTCAACTTGTTTGTTTAACTTTCTCTCTCTCACACGCATGAAAAAGAGGTGGAAATAAAATGGGACCGATAAAACGATCGTCGGTATAAAAACAAATATCCCCCTTCATTACCGGGAATAAAATTTAGAATAAAAAACCAATCAAATTCTCTTATCAAATCACCGAAGCTGCGTTATAAAAACGTGCGTTATGCGTTCAACCGCTGCGAAGAATGCAGAAAGAGAAATGAGAGCGATTCTGAGTTTATCTAGAAAACAATCTCGCGTTAAAAATTCCCGAAACGACATTCGACGCCCAAGCTTCGTGAGTGCGTTTCAAAGTTTTCTCGCCCATTGATATCCCTCGTTAAAAAATTACAACTCCGCGAATCGTTATAATGAGCAAGAGACTCGGTAGAGTATCGCGCATTCGCACCCATAAGCAATATCTCCGCGACGTTCTGCGCATGCGCCAATTTAGTTTACGACGCTGCCGCGCGCGCCGCTTGAGGAATGTGACGCCGCATCGAACGGACGGATCGGGCGGGTAAAAAAGACGTCAAACTTTTACGCCATCGGCTGGCGGATACCTCTGGTTTGTCAGTTTCTCAGTTTCTCGGGTTGTCAATTCGGGTTTTACTTTTACTGCCGTCCCAGGTTTCGTTTGATGGTTATTTTATTCGGTAACGGGAGCTAAGCGACCTACGCGCGCCGGCTGCCGCGCATCTCGGGTTTCTTTTTCAAGCCCCTTGAAAATCTCGACACCTGCGCTCACATACGCCTCTTTATCCCGCCACGCTATTACGAGTTAAGCGTAAAATTTTAGCCTCTTCGACCCGGTAACGCGTCTTCTTTTTTTTTTCTAAATATTCCGACGTTCATAACGCCTGTGACGAGACAAGACGAGACGAGACGAGACACCCCGCAATCAATCACTCGGCCCATCAATTAAGACTAATTACCGGGCGAAAATAAAACCTCCTCTCGTTACCGTGATGGATTAGTGAAAGGGTTTTGAAAGCGGCGGGGGGAGCCGAGGAAGCGAGGGGTTTGAAAATTCGCAATCAACTCTCAAATGGGGCGTATGCGTTCGAGGAAGTTTGCGCTTGAATGTAGAAATCACGAAAATCACATAAAGTTACAGAATATAGCATCCAGAGAACCTAATTCATCTCCCAAGGTCAAGTTTAATGAAACTCAAATTTTACGTTTGAAATATATGAAACGCGTAGGTATAAATGAATAATTCTTCAAACCAAATACAATCTCGATTTAATTATGTGGAAAATTAACTTCACATCATTATTTTCAATTCCATGGTTGTACGTTTCTGAAAAATAGTAAATAAAAATAAAGATGCATATATTCATACATATATATTACATATATATATATATATATATACCCGTACAATCCGTTGACGAGAAAATTATTAGACGACCAGTCGTATATTAATTTTTGGGGGGCAGTTTGCCGGGACCAAACATACGATTACGAAAAAGGTAAAAGAAGTATTATTTTTCATCGGGTCGGAGGTCGTTGGTTGGACGCACGCAATCCCGACGTGCGAGAAGGACGCGTTGCGGCTGTTTGAGGTAACCCGACGCCACGTGGGAGGGAGAGGGCGATATAACAGAAGGAGTGAGACGAGTTACATTGGTGTGTAATTAACATACCGAACCCTCCCCGTAGTGTCTGTCCGTCTACCGTCGAGACTCTCTTCGGATTTCTTCTTCTTCGGCATAGCGCATGATCATCATGGACCGCAGCGGCGTATCTTTTCTCGAACGAAAATAATAGCAGGTACTCGAAAACCGTTCCTCTCGACGGAACGGAACGGAATAGAAAACCCTCCGGCATTGCTGATTTTTATCTCCCGCTAAATTATTCCGCTTGAACTCTCGTTTTCTCATCGCATGCAGAGCTTCTCGCAGCTTTGTATAATATCGGGTACCTTGTAACCAAACTTAGACGTCACTGATAACAGATCGGAAACGATTCAAGGGTATCGGTAGTATTTCTCACAAAGCAAAGGGCTCGGTTACACACTGGATCGATGGTCTCTTTGCAGCCACTTGCGAAGCGCAATTAGTCAAAGGTCAGAATCTTTACGTATCTACGCGAGGCTCGAGGATCTTTAGATGTTCATTCGTTAAGTCGAGGCACATATCTTTGTTAATTTAAAATGTTTTTTAATAAAAATTTACATATAAGAAGTTTAATATACACTCAATAAAATGCCAATAATTCGATCCCTTTATGAATTAGTTATCCTTGTGAAAAAATTTTTACAAACGGGTAACTTTTTTCGCCCTCACAGTGACCTTCCGCCTCAAATTTTCGATCTGTCTTATCACCTTATATAACTTGATTTCTCCTCTGCTTAATCAAATTTTGCAATACATGATGCACCTGCATGCGTCGGTGCAGCGAGGTAGAAAAATTCAGAGACGATCGAGTCCCTCACCGCTGTCGGAGCACGATGACCACAGGGTGTCCAGTTCCGGTCCGGCAGCTTCGTAACCTTCGGTTATTAATTCACCATTTGTCTCGATAGCTATCGTACTCGATTATTTCATCTTTAATAACGCGTTCCTTGGCTGCAAGATCTCGAATCTCGCCCGACGATGTATTAAACCGAGTCCCAAGAGTACTCATGGCGGTAACACTTTCTCTTCCTGTTTTCGTCCCCAATGATACTAGTATCCGCTAGTTTTCACAGCAGTGCGCAGCATTCCAAGGAATGAGTGTTCAAACTACGGATTGGAACGGTGTTTAGATGAAAAAAGTGTGAAACTGACAAGTATGCGAGGACGTGAAAGCCGTCTCCAACATCGCCATCGTCAAAAGATTCTGATAACAGAAAGAGGAAAACAAGTCCGGAGAAAAATCTTGGAAATGGAACGGCTTGGAAGATCGAAAAGAGAAGCTCGGGATCTTGAAGGGGAAAATCTTGGAGACCCTGGAAGAGGGTCATTTTCCTAATTCTGAAGCCGGACTCGAGTGGAGATCCATCGTCTTTGTGCGTCGCCGTTCGAGAGTTGGCCGACGTTGTGGTTGACAGTCGTGAAAAGAAGGGAAGGACAGATAGGAGAGATACGCGATGGAGATAAGGTCGCAGGACGAAAGGAGGCTACCGCGATGCCGAGGACTGCTGTTCGGCAGGTGCCGAATATCCTGGTGACGCTCTGTTTCAGAACCGGATGGCGTCAAGTATACGGTAAGAGCGCTATCGAAATCATCGCTAATTAGCGTAGAGTGATCAGCTGTTAACAAACCATTAACTGTAATTAAAAAATCAGCTGTCTCATCCTTCAGAGAGCTGATCCTCCTCGCTCCCTGTCTTCCCATGCTGAACGTGTATCATATATTATACCATACAAACGACTCGAGGACCAGCCGACAAACCGCTTCCGTCTTCTGCCCGAGTCAATTTATATCGACCGTCGCATGTATCATCCTCCCTCTGTGATGTGCCATGGCAGTGATCGGAAAATAAGAGAAACCAGGACACGAGAGGTCCGCACGTCTGGTCCTCTTTCTCTCGATCAAAGATTAAGCCTGCCCTGCTCTGCCAGCTTCTACGAAACCTTTTCCACCGCTCTGCTGAACTCATTCGGAACCAGTTCACATCATCCGGAGAAACGGTGAGTGATGCCTTCCAACTCAAGGACTACACGGCTCCGATGGAATTGCACTTAAAGTAAGCTTTGATCCCGGGGTTAGGCCACTCGGTAACTTTTGTAACACACCGGATCGTAAAGGTCTCGTCGGAATTCGAAAGATCGTATGTCGTTTCGAAGAAACTTAAAAGAGAGGGAATACCATGAACCGGGCTTCAAGATTACTTGACCTCTGAAAGTATTTCACTAAAAATTTACGCACGTATTACAGCTTCTCGAAGTGTATTATACATATTTGATGAATCCACGAGGTAGGATTTGGAGAAAAATGTTTATCCTCACGTTCACTGAGTACAACAACAACTAAAACAACAAGAACCGCAACAAGAACGTTTATAATGCGGTTTAGCCAGGATCCTATTTCTCTACGGTTGTACTCGAGGCCACCGCAAAATGTATCGGTCGTTTTATGGACAGCGGCTGCACGTTCGCGATCGGTAAGTTGGATATGGATGGGGTGCATGCCATGGGCACGGTGGTACGTGTTGTTGGTAACGCGTGTCCCGTGGCGCGTGTTAAACGCGTTTTGTCAGATGGGTGCGTCGCCGTGAGGATAAATAATCTTTCCGATTCGATATTTTTATCTCTCCCTTTCACCTTCGATTTCCCGACACGTACGTGCCACTTCCATAGCTAATTAACGATCATAATTACAGACAAAGTTTAATTACCGAGCCACGCATCATCCTGCCGATTTTTTTTTTCCCCCTCCAAGTCAATGTTACCATTTCCTTTTATCCGACGTCCTCCCCATCTTCCTCGTCACCTAAATCTTGTTGTCGTTTTCTCGGGTCTTAACAATCTTTTTTCAAATTCTCTTCGTACTACACTCACCTCCAAAAATGCGGTACATAGCCTGCTGGGCACAGCTCCCTGCAGTGTATGCAGGGTGCGCCTTGAAAGTTGACATTAGATGACGCACCTTGCACAGCGGCGGGCGAAAGCATGATCCTGAAAAATTGAAAAAAGAGAAAATTTTCCGATTAGGGTGACGCTCATGGATACAAGTACATAAATACACATGCATGCGAGACGATGTTTTATACCCGAAGGCCTTAATTACTTCGCGACTTTTAATATCGCCGGGTGTCGATAAATTATAAAACCCACCCGACAATCAAGCGGCGATTCTCTATATAAGTAGAGACAACTTCATACGCACACTTTTTACGCTTCGCTTTACTATCATAACCCCGGCACGTATTATAGGCGTACACTATGCCACGGTGTTTCCAATGGTTCTTGTATGTTGCACGGCATGTATCAAGCTGCGCCGTACAGCATGTACCTTTAATACTCGACCGTAAACGCCAGGCCATGCTTTACTCACTCAATTTGTTGCATAACTATTATGATCATTCAATCACCATTAAGCCATTACCTCCTACGCCACGAATTACCGCCCAGATGTTCTATGATTGCTGCACAGCACCGGCGATATTTCTCCGACATCTTGCCTTCGCTTCGGAAAAAAATAAATAAATAAAAATATCCCGACGTACCTTGCGCGATTTATCATACAACGTGTTCATCGGTCACGATTAACGTGGACGTGAATCGCACTCGTTTGATGAAATTTAAATTTTGAAATTTTTTTTTTTTTTTTTCCCTCACGCGAAAATTACCTTGAAAAGAAGATGCTGCGGCCTATTCGCTGCACGCACATGACCATTAAATAATCCAGGCGGTAATAAGATCTCCGCGAATCAGCGACTATAACCGCGGAATCCGCGTCACGCGATGCTTAAGGTGGTATACGTGTACAAAGAACACGGTAATAAATTAATTAAGGCAGATGATTTACGCATCGTCTCCGAAACTGCAGGCTCTGCAGCAGCGAATATGTCCAACATTGTGTTATAAAACTGAATGAGGGACCAGAAAACAACGAAATTATATTCAAACATCAGGGTAAACGGTGAAATGAACTCAAAGCTTGTTGGTATGATTTTAAACAATAAGATTGGATCCCTCGTTATCATGTGAAAATGTCATCTTTTTGAAAAGAATTGTTTTCATCGTCCGTAGATATTAAAATTACTTTTTGGCATCGATCTGTGTACAAGAAATGAATTATCATCACGGTCCGACCATGTTCTATACGCTTTCGAAAACGCAGACCGAGGACTTTGGGACTGTTATTAAAATAATGAAGAAATTTTTAATCCAGTCTTATTGCCCCCTTCGAACTTCCCTCATTATCATTTCCAGTCAAGAAATTCCGTGGTTGCAGTTTCGGGCACTCGAGGTCGCCGGTGGACGGTCTACCCTGTGATTTGCGCTTACCCCAAATCCGAGATGTGAAATTACAACGGGTGGTTCCCCCGTCCGGGCGATGAGAGCGGGTTATACAGGCAGGTAGACGAGTGGATAATGCAGTTATACACGTAGGTACGTCTAACATACTTACTCGGTCCGAGGCTGCAGTCTCACGGACTCCTCCCCGTGCGAGGGAGTCTCGAGACCAGTTCGAATGTGGTTCTCAACCTCCTCGGAACAGAGGCGAGAGCCAACTGCCTTGGCGCCTTTCGGTAACAGGAATTGAAAAATGAGCCGGTCAGACACCCAAGGGTGCTTATTAAGGTTTGCGCGGGAAGATTAACGAGCAGTAATGACTATAGTCCGGGCCTTATTCCCTATTCCTTGCGCCTCGAGACCGAGCAAAGTTTCCTCCGAGCTTGCAGCAAGGATGCGTGCATGTTCCGCGTGAGCTCGGAATCGGTTTTCTCAGAGATCGCGATGCCGCTTCTTAGCTTTCAGGGCACTCGATGTCACCTTGGAAAACTTGGCGTCTCTCCGAGGTGCCGAGTCGAAACATCGCGAGGTCATTTTCCATGCTGAGCACGCCTGGAGGCCGCGTCATCGTCCACGAACCGACATTCTCGAGGAAGACGTTCGGGTGACCGGATAGTCGGGCTACCGCTCCTTCCAAGGAGCAAGTCACATAGCTTCTTGTGCTTCCTAGCCGAGGGTCTGCGCGCTAGCTGCTTCTTCGTGTATATGTAAGGTGCCTGCCATGCCCATACCCGTATCATATACGCGTCTCTACTCCACACCATGGCCACGTTTCACCAGCTCCATGAGTGGAGCTCTCGCACACTCTCCGCGTGGGCACATCATTTTTCTCCGGTTACCTGCTACCAATAAAGGTAACACGGTGTGACAAACCTTTTAATAACACCTCACCTACGAGCCTTATGTACACCATTGTTCCGATATTTCATGGAAATTCCTTGTGGAAGTGTTACAAGTATTTGTCTGATATGGGCAGACGTACGAAACCGATACCCTCGTCAAGTTGACAAACTTCTTATATAGATACTGTACGGACAATTTTTCTTACTAGCGTAACGATCACAAGTTTCAAATCGTGAAATAATTTAAACCTATATCTATGTACGATGAAATACGTAAAAGCCTTAAGCTTCCGGCTAACTTGTTTTCAGTCTGAAATAAAAACCACTTCGAACTATGTGAAAATGACTGGCGATGATGGTGAAGTAGAAAAATTCCATGCATTGTCACGTAATTCGGATAGAATCGAAGTCGCATTTTGTTTCGGAGTGAAAACAAGTTAGACAAAAGTTCAAGGAATTTATACATTTTACTGTACATTTGTATACGCAAAGGCATTTTAGATTGAGAATTAGAGTCGATCGACGTGTTTTCGGACGGGCATAACTCGATGTCATTATTCCGACTTGCGCAGGAGAATCGTTCGACGCAAGATAGAGTTACCAATCACTTTTTGAGGTACCTGCAGGGAATCCCCGCGTCGCGTTGCCCGCCAATTCAAAGCCTCGTGGACCGGGAACCCCCGCTGCTACAGGCAGCCGGTGCTCGTCGTTCCCCACCTGACAATAATTACAATTTAACGACAAAGTGTAACACCTAGATCCGAAAAATGCCCCACAAGCGACAACGAAGAACTGATTCATTCTTGACTTCCAATTTAGTTCAATTCGTTTCACGTCACTCGTGTATCGCGCCTAATTATATATCCGATCGTAAGTCTGCGGTTTTGTTCTCGAAGGTATGAAAATATATTATAATATATACATACTTAATACGACACTTTATAAAGTCAAAGTTCACCGAGTTGTAAAATTTTCTTAAAAGTGGGTGGGGAATGTTATAATTGGTAATTTGAGCCCGGTTGGCAGCGTAAAGTCAACCCTCATATCTCGGTCATTAAGATACCGCTAGAGGACGAAGCACGCTATTGCAGCAGCCTGTGCATGCGCTAATGACACAAAAAAGGCTTTATAATTACTTCGAGGAACACTTTAAACTGCCACAATTTCTTAACCTTTCCTGAAAGGCTCGTGTTTTTGCAACAATTAAACCGCGAAATGATCCCGCGCTTTTGTCTTTGTCCGAAACTTTTTCTCACCCACTATATACCCGGCTCCGAATCCCTTGACTAAACTCACCTAGCGCCAAAATCCCCGGCATAAAGAGGTTAAACTGGGTCTGAAATTGGAAACAAGATGGCGCTGCGTGCGAAATATGACGTCACAAGTGTCGCGGCCAATCACAGCTGGTCTCGAAGACGCAGGAATGTTCCGCGAGTTACGTGTTCAGCCGGATAAAATAAAGAACAATGTTCACGTTAGCGTAGCTATCAAATAATAAAATCACCGGGAGGAGGAGCCGTCGGATTATCGGCAAGATTGAATTTGTGGTATTTGAAACGTCGCGGTTCGGCCGAGAGACCGCGGGGTTATATACGTTTTATATACCGCCGTATTATTATACCTGATGCGTTTTTATTGAGACCTGCCCCCGTAGAATAGAGTCGCCCAGGCCGTTGAGTTTAAATCATCAAAGGCGGCGAGAAATAATGTGATACTGTAATAATTGAAAATATTTTAGTTGGCCGCGCGTAAATTTAATTCTATATAACAATAACCCAGAGATGCATTATGCAGGTGGGAAATAACGACCACATCCGGTGCTTGAGGTACGCAGATGAGTAAATTTTATTGTTTATTACCGAGGAACAATCATCGGCAGATGGTCGGAGCCGTTAGAGTTAAACGTAATGCAGGTACTTTTGAAACGAATATCAGATTCCGATCTAGGGTTACGATTATACTTGGGTATATAGACGTCGTAAAACGAAACTAATTCATATGAACGAAATTATAACACGTGTAATCGTGACTGGGAAGCGTTGGGAATATTATTCATACGCAATTGCGCCTTGCTTCTGATCGATTCTAACCAACTTGACTATATAGATATCGATTTTCGAAATCTCCCGCCACGCAATCAGTGTTGTAATATTCGTTGGTCGTGTAATCCGTGAAATACAACGTACACGTGTGCATTATATTATATTATATATATACTTTATACCTGTCCCTGCCTTATTGCTCCCTCGAGATGCACTCCGATGACTTTCACCGTGTATATATACTTTGATTCTCAGGAGCAGAGCCGCAGCGATCCAGCCATTAAAACGTTCGTCTGAAGAAAACCACACACTTTGCAACACCGCCACTTAAAAATCTCAAAGTCACTCGCGAGCACTTTGCAAGGTCCCGGATCCCCGGGAACCTCTTCCGCTGAATATCTGCGGACGATATTTTTTTCAGGGCATAATTTTACCGATATTCTACAGGCTCCGTTTTTCTTACAACCGCCGTTAAACATTTGGAGGAAATTGATTACGCGACAAGACCGTTGAGCATTAGAAAATATGTATATAAGAGACAAGGAAAATTTCAATTTTTCCCTGGGGTGAAAAATTCAAACAAAGTTTGATTCCCAATAAAACTGTGGTATATATACGTTTTATGAACTAAAGAAATATTTGCACACACAGCTTCTAATTATGGTGCGCATATGTTTTAGAACCGATGAAACAGATATCTGAAATTCGTTATAGAGCGAAATTATTCGCGTGGATAAAAAGTTAACAGTTAATATCGTTGCTTACGGCGCCGAAAAAGGGTTAATTTAGCCATTGGTCGAAGTTGAATGCGTGGTGCGCAGTTTAGGGTTTGTAAAGAAATTTTCAACCAGGTAAACCGCAGGACGATGAGTCGGTTAGAACCATATAAACTGCCAGTTTCGATCTGCGGACGGATGTTAATAGTCTACGGGGGATAAAAATAATTGGCGGTTTAGTCTCGGAGCAGTCTCGAATTAACCGAGGACGTTGTACGCTGTTTAAGGACCTCGTTAAATGCCTCGTGTGCACGGGTTGTACAGCTACCGATTTTCAATTCCGAACCCTAATTTTATCGTCACAAAATTATTTCCGTCGCCATTCTCCTCCCTCTTACACGTGTGCGATGGATAATCCGGGACGTTTTATTATCACTGGCCCCTTAAGACGAGTAAACATTTTTGTTGCTTGCACTTTATTCTTGCGCTCTTCTTATTCCACTTACATTTTGATCAGTCCCTTGGAATTAAGACACATCCTCCAACGAAGTAATCCATAATTTTCATCATTTTCCTCAAAAGCGCAAGCACCGCTTTGCGTCGATTTTCATTATCACTTTTCACAACTCGCGTACATCACATCCGGTCGCACTTGACGTGAATAGAAACAAAATTGCCGCATTGCGTGTCTACGAACTGTGATATTCTCACGATCCATGGTTATACGAAGAGCGAATCCTCCATCCACGACTTAATCTACATTCCACCGTGTGTAAAGCGAACGCGGTGTGTAAACTTGAACACTTATTTGTAAGAACCGGGCTGCGCGGCTTTTCACTTTTCAAACACGTTTTCTCCCGCCGTTTCAAACCGAACCGTAAACGCACCTTCTCACCAAATTATCGTCGCGATCTCGATTCGTTTTTACGGGCTGGTTTTCGCCCTGTTTACAGGTGGCTTAAACCATTCAAGGCCCAAATACGTTCGAGCGGGGGATAGGGGCCCGAAGCCGGACTCGAAGTCACTGCCTCTCGAGATCAGGCCCAGCTCCGGCACGATCTCCCTCCACCTGCCACTCGGGCCCCAGTAGGGCCCCATCTTTTATCTCGATTTTCCTCCGGGCCCCGTTTCTCGTTTTACGAACGGACCGACTTGCAGGGTACCTTATACCTGTGTATACCGGATACGTATGTGTAAGTGAGAAGACGAGAACCGGGCGCGCGAACGAATGAGAACACCATACTTCATGTTCGTACGGATATGCGTTATATTATACTTTACATACATGTATATACACGTCCTTGTGCCCTAGGGAGCATCCTACACGTGCATTGTATAAAGAGGCGGGGGATGTATCCTCAAGTCCGTGTACACAATATCTCTTTGCGAGGATCAACGAAGGGTCAATAACGCTGCATCCTATTAGCCGGTCTGCGATTCGCTAATTAGACTTTCAGATATCGCGAAGCGTGTATCACCTCTACTCTCCTAGCGATCATCGTTCAATCAGAGATTAATTGGTACCAATAACCAGGACTTTTTCTTATTCTACATTCTATATGTACATATAACACGCGTTATCATATGCGTGAATACTCGGTTCTTGAGAGCAAATGTTGACTACACTGAGAGAAATTTTCAGTTCCGGTTACCGCTCAGTCCTTGACTATTTTCATTTTCTACCACAATCGAAAAATACAGTCCTAGGTAGAAAATGAAAATTACTTTTATATCCGTTACTATTCTTTCTCATCACGATCGCTGTTGCTATATTTTCTTGCAACTGTTGCGAAAATTTAATGCTCGTGCAACGATAAATTGACGTTAAAGCCTTGTTTGACTAAAAAAGTCGAGTAAACCTCAGAAATTGATTTTGCGTTGCAATAACCAAAAAATGATCGACGATAGCGGAAAATGGTTACGCGTTCCTCGTTTTTCGTAATTCCAACAATATTCAAACAGTTTTTTTTAACGATACCTGTTTAACTCAATTCTTCTAGTTACTGTAACAAATGAAATTTTTCTCAGTGTATGATGAATGGGAAAAGGTGTACAGTATGGTGGTCGGTCAAAAGGAAACCGTTTAAAACACTTCACGGTTTTTCCTGCAAAGAAAGATTCTTCAAGGCTCAAATTTGTTCGACTGGTGCATTTTTCAGATTATTATAATCATTAGGGATTCATCATACTTGATATTGGGTTTTCGAGAATGCTGGAACTAATTGTAACCGTATTTTACAAGTCCATTGGAGTATCTATTTATACTGTTATTATGTTTGTGACGATTTTCATATACTTAGTTATTGATTCGTATAGCTTCAAATTTGACTAATTGTAAATATTGTTTATCATAACCGCTGTAATATCAATAAGACGGTCGGTTTCATTGCGATTGTTGCTTACCATTTGCAAAATAGTATAACTATTATTCCAATTGTTTTTATTCCATTCTACATTCTGCTGTATTTAGTTATGTGTATTCATGACGATATAACGTTCGGTATTTCAAAGCTTGGAATATGAATTAGTTTTAGGTATAGAACTGGTAACAATTAGCGTATATGTATAAGGTTTAAAAATGCTGAAACCCGTTGAATTAGCAATGAATATTCAGTGATAAAGATTGAGACGAGATACTTCATTATGTATTCATTAGGCAAAGTGTAATCACTAAATACCGGAAGGCTGCTAAAGCGATATAAGACCTGTTTACCAACCCAGCGACAAACTGCTCGTATATTATAAATGATAGTTCCTCATATCCCATGGAGAAGTTTCGATGCGTATGAAAGCAGAAAAAGTGGAAGCACTCGGACAGTGCCAATTCGTTTCATGCTGCTTTTCTCATCTTTTCTCCAAATAAAGTAATAAGAGTTGTACTTTTGACTTTTGGAATCTGCAGGATACTTATTAAACATAAGTAAATCGTTTTTTTTTTTTCACAAATTTAGTGTGAAAAATTCAGATGACACCAAATTTCATCAAAATCTGTTTGGTAGATTTAATGTGCCTCTGAAAAAGTTAATAGCAACCTGATGATCTTAACGTTATCGTTATCGTTATTGTTTCCAGAACCTTGGTACTTAAAATGCCATTTTTTCTACACAATTTTTCAAGCGCTCGACGCGTCAAAATGTAATAGAATCGAAAAGAAATATCACAAAGTAAAATCGATGTATTGTATCGAATCATTTCATGCCCTTTAGAAAATTATTCAAGAACGCACGAATAAAAAAAGCAAGATTCTTGAATATTATGTAATATGTGAAGCATACAGTAAATATATATATATATTATATATTTATATATTGTATCCGGTGGCGGCTTGCGTGTGATAAAACTACCGGAAAACGTAGAAGTTCCGGCTTGAACGTTTGCGTGCTTCTGTCTATAATGTAATAAAATATTTAAATACTCTGTAAATACAGGCAACCAGCTCGAGACTGAAACGAGCACTCGACTTTAAATTACGTAATGAGGTATTAATCATTTCCGTGCAGCGTGAGGTATTTTGTTTAACTTTTTCGATCGCTTCTGAAGCAAAATATAGTAAATATACTACCAAGGTGAAACGTTTGTCTTTTTACTCATGAATATTATCGCAGGAATTTTAAACAACACAACAGAGTCTGTTATTCAATTTAAAATATCGCGAATTAGCGGGAGCGAACTAAAAGCATTTCGTAAGAAACGCGCGTCACGTCACGTGACGCCCCTTTTAATCAAAGATGGCGTCCGCGCAGTGGTAAAAGAGCAGACGATATTTCGCGGGCAGGTATTTAACTGTGGAATATAATCGTATTTAATGGATATTTAACACTCGTAATATTAAAATCTGTGTTTCTTTGCGAGTGCGGGCGAAATGGTTTACGACATCAAATGGATAATACCAAAGCTTCGAAATCCGACAAAATTTTGGAAGTTCGCAAGTTCGATTACGTTCGCAGCAGTGGGGATATTCTCTAAGTTCATTCTAGGTTAACACACTATTTTTACAATTATTTTTCACTAGTTTGTCAAACCATGGTTATACGGCTCATATTAAAGACGACATGAATCTAACTGTCGAGACCTTGAAATTCCGCCACTAACATGTCAATCCACTTATCTGCTTCCGTTCAAGGAAATCAACACGATACATTGTCAATGTAAACATGTCACCTCATTATCATTTGAATTTTGTCTTTAACCTGTGACCCTCAATTTCAGATTGTATTTAAACCAGTCTGATTTCCACCCATTGTTGTTTCTCGTCTTCGATTCTAAAAGCTTCATCATTTTTTTTCATTCCATTAATATTAATTCCAGAATGGTTGAACAAAACTAAAATATACAACAAGCATATCATAACGAGGGCCTTGGATTGTCGACCTCGGAACGTCCCTCTCATCACCATATCAAACCATCACAGCTGCTTCGACGATCCTGGAATTTGGGGTAAGGCCACCCGAATTACGCGCGTGAAACTGGTAGGGAGCAACTTTTGTGAAAAAGAAGTGTGAAAATCAAGTGACTTGCTACTTTTCGTAACTCGGCATGTATTTTAACGTAACGACAATTATTTGGAATAACAAACATAGTCTCGGTAATACCTTGGGAAAATTTAAATATTAGTTGTGAAGATCCTAACTTGAATGAAGCCACAGCGTGCAAGACGGTATAGTGATAAATAATCAATTTGAATATTTTCCAAAAAGGTGCCAAAAAGTTAGAAAATGATATTTCGCCAACCCTGGGTGTGTGTATGTGTGTGCGCTCATATCTGCATAATTGCCACGTTAACTGCGCAAGCCAAAGTTGTATTAGTCATTCTCTGTATCATGAATAATCTATGACTCAGCAATATCAAATGTTAACTTTATCATTATTGAAGTCATTTCAATTATCACGATCTCGCAACCAATAACATCAACCTTTTGTATCACTTTACAAAGATGCCAGTTATTTCCATCGAAATTCACGAGATAAAAATGGGTGAAGTATGTATCGTGAATGGTGACTTCTTTTTCAGCTACCCTGGATCTTCGCCACTTGATAAACAGGCGTGTGATAAGATGGTCCCTAGCTGCGCACGATATATGCTTTACCAATGTTTGGCACTCCTACTTCTTTATGTTAGGAAAATGCGTGCCTGTTCTTAGAGGGGAAGGAGTTTATCAAGAGAGCATGAACTTTTGCATTGAAAAATTATCCAGCGGTGAATGGGTTCACGTATTTCCGGAGGGCAAAGTAAACATGCTCAAAGAAAATACGAGGTTTTAAATATTCAATATATTTATCTCCTAAGTTAGTTCTAATTCTGCTACTCCGTTATTGAGCCTGTGAAAAAAGCTATGAAAAAAAAAAATCTGGTTTCAGTTGCCTGCTTGTATTATTTAATGCTTTATTTTAGCTAAATTTTAATTACGCAACAGTATTGATAATCTTGTTTGATGCATGCAGGTTGAAATGGGGTGTAGGAAGACTTATACTAGAATCTCCGGTGACCCCGTTAGTAATTCCTATCTACCATTTGGGGATGGATGACGTTTTACCTAATGAACCTCCGTACATGATAAAAACTCATAAAAAAGTAACAATGAATTACGGGGACCCCATAGATTTCAGCGAAATGTTGAAAGAACTGAGGTCAGCCAAAGCAAATGAAATTGATGCTAGGAAAGCGATTACTGATCGTATTCAAGAGGAACTTTTAAGGTGAGGATTCTCTTCTTTTTATTTATCAACCACGTATCATCCGAATTATTTTAATCCTTTAGATTGCGATCGGTTACGGAGAAACTTCACCTGCAGTCTTGACCGATGTCAGGCGGTTCTCGCCGTCATTCTATCTAGCCACAATTCGCCAAAAACGGTGTCAATAGTATGAATGAAAGGAGATATAACAGTGATTCAACCATGAAGAATAAAAATAAATTTTTATACGAATACAACAACTCCAGCCAATAATATAATAATAATGCAAAACTAGGTTTTGGAAATATCGTTTACGAAAGCCTCTGTAAAGTCAGCCTTAAAATAACAGTATATAATGTTAGAGAAACTTTAGCGATTGGATGGTAGGTGTCTACTTTCAAAATGCGACAAGAATTTTGCATATTCATCATTAGAACATAAGGAATGAAATTTTCATACTTTTTGGTTGTTGATGTACAGAATACTGCAAATCCAGGATCAAATCCCTCGGGTCTTGTTTCTGACTGAATTTAGGTATCGGTTCTTTATACCTAGAGAATGAATGACCGTTTGTCGTAAAAACAAAGTAATGAATACCTAGTAGAATACTAATGAAACTACAATAATTGCTTGGAAATCGTGCAAGTGAACAACGAGTGTGTTCCCAAGTTTATATGATCCGTTAATATATAATAATAAGATCAGGTATTTATCTATAAATATCAAATCTACTCGTTCCCTATTCTCCATAAATACTGTACAGTATATATATATATACATATATTAACACTTGTGATTTTAATAGTATGAAAGATTATACGATTAGTTCGAAAAATGTGTAAGCTAATACCTTCTAATATTTATTGTAAAAAGGTCAGCCACCGTACATTAATTTTTAGTATATTAAACGTCCTCTCTAATCTATTGTTTAAAAAACATAATAATAATGCTAATAATCACAATAATAATAAATAATGGTAGTATCCTTGCTAAACATACAAATATGCAGATATTTAGTACTTTTCAGGTTGTAGGTGATTCAATTATTGAATTGAGGTGACCGGAAAATAAGCTACATCAATTTTAATCTATACCGGTTACAATGACCAGTATTGTTATTAGTTCTTAGCAACATTGTTATATAGTTAATAAACACAGAAAAATGAATTTGAAAAGCGGGGTTCGATCTTTCATTTCAATCTATCGGTCTATTTGAACGTTGACTACTCAAGAAAGATTCGTTTAAAACTGAATTTAAACGCTCTGTAGTCATTAATAAACTAAAATTGGAAGGTGATGATATTTGTGACTGTAAGAATAATTTACGATTAAATAGAGCTTTGTAGGAATTGATTGTTATTATATTATACATTTGTTAAATATTCACAGACAAATTATACAGCACATAGATTGTTACCACAATTTAGAAATAGACACTGTTACACGAGTTTACAAATAGAGATGTTGGGTGTTTTTGGCTAAACATACAGGTCGCATACATGTGTCGCTGGACACAAGTCCACTGAGAAATTCGAATGTACACCATGCAACATCTGAAATAATTCGGAAGTATTCGCGTTTGGCATTAGTTTGCATATGCACTATCACGTGATTTATTTTTATATTATATTCAGCGTGTACTATAATTTTTTAAATGATTCAAAATTGGAATACCTATGCATCGCAACAGTGAATAATAAAAAATAAAAAACTGTAATAGTCAATTCATTTTTTGACAACGCTGCCTTACAGCTATGCTAACAAAGTTCAAACTACAATTCTATCGATAGCTGGTGCAAAAAGCTGACTGAGTGAGTGTTTATATGTATATTTTTTTTTTTTTTAAACTCTAAAGTTGATATTCATTTCTATAGCATACATTTTTAGTACATATAGGTACCTACTATTTATACATACGAAGGTGAAAAAAATATGCACACTCCTCATAAGTGGTTGAATTTTGTTCTTTAAAATGCATATTATGCCATACAGGGTAAAAAATAGACTTTGAATAGATGAAACGAAGATAACTATCAACATACAATAATAATAATAATAACAATATCGAATAAATAAATTCCGGATAATCAGAGTGCCCAATTTTATAACAAACTAAATAACAAATATCCGTAAATAAAGTAAAGGATCACCAATTATTATACAAATATCAATATCACGTCAACAACATTTTTAAATAAACCAGTTTTCAGATTCAAACGAACCTTAATTGAATATAGATATACTAGAATTTTTTCTGGAACATCACTATTACTGACAGTTCTGGTTTGAAATATGTATATCAGAAACTGTCACATTATGTACCTGGGTGAAGCCGCATCTGAGAATGCATTATATTTAACATGGTGCCATGTAAAAAAAAAATTAACTGTATTGTATAAAAAGTAAAAAAAAAAAAAAAAAAGTTTGTCAAGAGAATCGGTGGCCTGTCAAAGACAAGTTTCCGGGCTCAAATAACAATCAAACAGTGAGTGATACGAAATAAAGAGAGAAACAACGGATACCACGATTGATAATTATTTGATATTTTCCAACATTTCTATAATAGTAATAGTAATAATCAATACATGGATAACATTTGTCTCTTGTGCATTGATTCCACATAATTATTATTTCGCATGTATTTGTATGAATTTATTTGCCTATTTGTTTCCGGATACATGCTGTAACAAATAGAGGTATAATGAATAAAAGTATTCTCAAAAAGAGTGAATTTGTGCTGCTTGTAATCTTTCCGAAGTAGAAATATTTGTTTTATCAGACATACATGTATTACACAGAAGGAGAATAATTTCATGTAACTAACTAGTAACTATATTTCACACCATACATAATAATGGTACTCAGTAACGTATATTTACAAAAATCCTGATGGTCACAAAAAGCAAATCAATACTGTACTCTATGTATTTCGATCTTATTTAGTTTTTTTTTCATTTCTTCTATTAGCATTGAAATATTGGTCAAGAGTCTCTAATTGTAAATTTTTTCTAGGTTCTAAATTGTGAAAGGAGCTGATGACTTTCTAACATCATTCAGATCTAGTTACAGCTCGATCCCAGGTAACTGGACAGTACATAAGTAGGTAAATATATTATAGTAAAAGACAAGATATGATATTTTGCTTTCCTAAAACTGTTAAAGATAGTCTCAAATATATACATTTACAAATAATTTTCTTGAATTCAACAACGCTGATTAGCAATAAATTTGCATGTTTTTTTTTTTGTGACTTTAATACCACTGACATTCTTATAATCGAAAGAGATAATTTAGGAGAAACTACAGTACGTCATAACTGATTGAAGCTTTCATATTACTTTGTCTCAAAGTGCTATTGTTGAATACCTGTCAACTGATTAGTACTCGCTGCCCTCACTTCGATTATAATAAAAAAATTAAAATAAACAGACGAATTTGATGTAAATATAACATTAGTCACTGATAAATATAGCCATGCTCTTGTTTTTTTTTTTATATAACACGATTCGTTCTCCGAAGCATCTTGAACCGAAAAGAGCAGCTCAGATACTTGCTTTGGAATGATGCAACTTGGTTTAAAATAATAATAATCGTAATCATAGTAAAATATACATTCTCACTTGTTAAAACCTTATGAAGCGAGCATCAACTTGGTAAAAGAAAAGGTACGATTTTTAAGCGCGATTGGTATACAACTTCTTCGTAGAACAATCACGTCTATATAATTTGTTACGTATATCGATACAAACATCTGAAGCTGTTTCACTGCTGAATAATTAAGTCCAATACATCATCCAATTATAAACATTGTATTCTGGAATACTAACTTGAGTAACTTTACAAATTACCATTAGATACCTTGCGCAGATTTGCTTTATTGAAAGTGCAGATGCTGCCTAGTAAGGCTGAGCGCTCCCCTGAGTCATCTGTAACAGGCGATACAGTTGGCATCGGCGGTGGTAGTGGAGCGATAGCAATTTTTCCTTTTGTGTTCCCATTGTGGACATCCACCGAACCTTTGAGTACATGATTATTACATTTTTCATTTGAAAATCCATTTAAAATGTTTTACCAAAAGGCATTAATATCCATACACTTGTGCTACCGATCGCAATTTATTATAAGGCAAATCAATTTTCATCGCTGGTTTTCAACCCTCGAAGCATGCCGCGATATCACCAGTAATTCATTTTCTACTTTGTACAAAATTCATTCATTTGAAATCGAATTACAGCCAAAACTGTATAATTCGGTTTTCAGACTAGCTAAGGGGATGTCACTAATGTTTCACTTCCTACTTATTACAAAATTCATTCATTTAAAATCTAATTACAGCTAAAAGTGTATTACACTGCTTTTTCAACTAGCTGCTAAGGCTAAGAGAATACAAACGTTTTTGCAGTTTTCATTGCACTATTGGAATTTTATGAAAACCAAATTTGCCACAAGGATTGCAATCAATAACAATACCAGGAATTGGGAAGACTCACGCCACCGGTATAGATCTTAAATGAATAAAGTGTATATACGGAGCTTAAAGGCAATCAAAGTTCTAAAGACACAAAACATATCCCATTGTGTCTAAAATTATAATTATATTATTGATTCTATTCATAAATGTAGAAAAATTCGCGCTGCGTAAGAAATTAAAAACTTTAACTTTGTGTGACGGTAGTTTTTTAAGCTGTATCGGTGACCTCAAAAAATATCCCTGTGATGATATGAAAAACAAATTGTAATATACTTGATGATAAAGGATACGTATAACAATGCAGAATAAGCATGCAAGATATGAAGTCTGAATAAATAATCAATTAAGATTATGACCTACGTGATAATAATGTACGCAGAGCGTGCCATCAACTTTTGTGTCCAGCTGTTCGAAAGATGAGAAATGAAGAAATTCGGCATTATGTACTAGAGTAGTGACCGTTAATACTTATCTATCTTTAAACTATCGCAAGAATATATTAATGTTTTCATCAATGATCAAAATGATTAATTTACCCTAACCAATGGTATGGCTGCATGCGGCGTGTAGCCGCAATATTCTATATTCAATTGTATATAACTTCGTTGGGCTTTTACTCCATTACATCCGAGAGTAATGACAAATAGCGTTAAAATTAATAACAGATTTGAAATTACCATTTTGCTAATCGACTATATATTCTAGGTAAGAATAAGGAATAAAGAGATAACTCACTGTGTGATGGAGGTGTCAACGTTCCAGCACTAGTTGCAGTTGATGTACTAGTTGGGCTATCGGATCGCTCAGGACTCTTTCCATTCATTTGTTTTGTACCGTTTGTACCCAATTGACTCGTTGACCGTTGTTCTTGTGCTAATTTTTGCTCCTTTTTCTGGAGAAAAATAGAATTTGCATTATCGAACAATTAGCTTATCCAATTAATCAGCTCCAATCAATACAGTTTCTATTTAATTTTAAGTGTACAATAAGTTAAACTCCTTGATTTACCAATTTCTGTTTACGTTTCTTCATCTCTTCCTCAGAACTCATCATTTCCTGAACTTTTACTAATCTCTTCTGATGTCGGGCAACCTTTTGCTCGTCTCTTAAACGTAACTCGGCTTTACTGATCGCACCCATTAACGCATCCTTCAAATGGCTGCTGAGCTTAAAATGTGGCTTTTCCAAAGTATTGAGACCCCTGCAGACAGAACATATTTGTCGACTATTATAACAGGTTTAAAAACGTTATGTCTCTGACCGAACCCAGCTTTAAATAATTATATTTTCAGCGATTCATGTTAGTCACTTCACTTCATGCTTGACACTTTCTTTCATGTAAAATCAAACAGACCTGCATTTCGATTGTTGGAAAAATGGATGATCCAGTAGCTGTGCCACAGTCGGCAAGTCTTGCTTCAATGCTTCAGGAGACAGGATCAATTCTAAGAGATTTTTCAAGTTTGGATCGCTGTGAGAAAACTCCGAGCACGTGGCCTCAAGCAAAGGTCGTCCAAATGCCATTTCATAAACAACGTGGCCAAATGAATAAACGTCTACTTGAACCTGAAATATATCAGTGAAAAAGTTGGTGACGACACAAAATTTGTACACTCACAATCGCTGGGTAAAGATATACTCTATACCGTAGCATATAATTTTCGTCTCTGAACCACATATGGTCTGTAAAATGCAGGTAAACCTAGCAGCCCATTTTCTATATCCAGTAGTTTTGCCCCTGACGGTGTCAAGATGACATTTCCAGTGTGAAGATGTCCGTATGGCAGCCCCTTGTCGTGTAAGAAGGCTAATGCATCCAGTATCTAATTTGGATATAAAAAATAAGACTTTCATTAAAGTTACTGAAAATTTCTTATTACAGTGCCCACTTGTATTTATTATTTTTTACACTGTTGTTAGTAAGATTACAAAATCCAATATGCAAAAAACTGTTTAGATAATCCATGATGTGTAACGTCTATTCAAAAGCACTATCACTTGAGTTTATACTTGACAACTGATTCATGAAATACTTTGAGTTAAGATTCTCAGTTACCTGGAAAGCGTAGGCAGAAATTTCTTGCACGTTTAATGATTTTGTTTGCTTAGGATTCCCATATTTTTTAATGAATGGTTGCTTTGGCTTGGCGTGGCATAAAATATCTCTTAACGTCCCATCTGGGTAAAAATTTCTAACAGTCAAAGCGCCATTCTCAGTTACGTGCTGATGAACTATTGGTTCTATGTAGCTATGTCGAAGTGATCCTAAACTCTTGAAAACCCCATGAACATCCTTGTCCTGCAAATGTTTGTCAGGGCCGAATTCTACCCAAGCTAGTAATAACTCCTGCTTTGGACTCTGACGATTTTTAACCGTGTAATAATGTTTTCTCAATCTCCATCCCATGTCTGGTATTGGTTTACCGACTTCGTAATTCGCATCGCTACGCAATGCTAATGACACCTGCTGCAACGCGACCTCTGCAAATAGATAACATGGTAATCTTACTATATTATCGTAAAAATAAAGTAAACGGGGAATGAGTTAATTTCCAGTCTTTGTGAATATAAACATGGAACTAAAACTAAAAAGGAGTGCTGGTAGCAGCCATTTTGAGAATAATCATTCAAATTTTACTTGTTAGATTTGCCGCACGTTCGTTCTAATGCAAAAGAGTTACAAGAGTCTGTTATTTTCTTTTCAGAGGATACCGTGTCCTACTCTTGATATTACATCTGTATACGTTATTCTTCACCTTCTCAGTATAGTAAGAGAAATTGGATACAGTACAGCAAATTGTTAAAATAGTAGTTTCTCAGATGTTATTCCTTTTTCAAGTTGTTGATATCAATTGAATTTCTGGATAGTAAAGTGCGGGAATAAAGTATAGATATTTCTTTATTGCAGTAATTTAATACTGTATTTGAATATCAGGAATAATCTCATTAACCGAATCCTTTGTTCATGTCGCGCAATTAAAATAAAATAAAGACTGTGAATGCATACACTGACATGCTACCAGCCCTGAAAATAAAGTATCTAGTGAAAATTTTCTTGCGATCCTACCATGTAAAGGTGCAGTGTAATTATCAGGGTCCAAAAATTTTTTCATAGGCAGCGACGATGCCAGTATGGGATTCATTAGAACCGTGTTAAGATAATTCTGAAAAAAGAGAACACAAAAATCAATAATAACAATGATTGAATTATCGTTTTATACATTCATTTCTAATGATCATAAATTTTCATCTATTCCCTTGATAAAGTTGTAAATTTCATTGACATATTTAAGACGCCCCAGAATAACACTACCTTGATCAATCAGAAGACACACCTGCAGAGCTAGTTGCCGTTGAGCTATGAAGTCTGGTTCCATATTACCAATAATACGTTTTGGTGGCAGTGGCAGCGAAATACCCGACGGGCACAGCGCCCCGTTGAGTTGAACAAAGTCATTGTATCGTCTACTAACCCGCCACGATTTCTCTGGCAGTGGGCCGCGCTGCGTTCTGATCACGTATTCCTGTCAAAAAATAGACAGATAAAAGCTGTAATTCTGAAGCAGGATAGTTGCATGAATATTTCCTTGGTCCGTTTTTGGTTATCATTCATTATGTAGGAATCTAATTAGGTATGGGACTTCGTCGGTGACTGGTTTTAACTGGATGAGGGGGCGAGGTGGAGGGGAAATTACAGTTTCGAAGTAGTATGATAGAGAAAAAATGACGTCAGTTTGCATGCTCAAAATAGAGAATTGCGATGTAGGTATACTCGCGAATATACGTTTTATCAGTATTCCACAGTGTTTAGAGTAGATTGAAATTGGTTATTCCCTTGATCGTACCGTGTGACCGTCGATGGTTCTGGCATTTTCAATAACGCTGCTGAGCTTCTCGGTGTCATCCAGGAGCACTTTATTTGTATATTTTCTCTCAAATATAGCCATTGGTTATTAATCAAAGAAAATACGATGCCCGCGGGGGGCGTGATGCGATTTACGGTCCCAAAGATACCGCGCGGCTCCATACATTCCGAGCTCTTGCCTCATTTCGACATTGGCTCACACTGTTTAGCACCTTTCAATCACTTTGCTCCGATCTATGGATATATCTTCGAATTGATAACACTCCTTTATTTGTTAATTATCTCCAGTGAATGACAAACTGCGACGCACACGTATTAAACCCACGGTATGACAGCTACTGCCAGTACTGCCAGCTATTGCTTGCTACAGTCCCGCCTCCAGGTTCGACATGAGCGTTGACTGCAGAGTACAAAGAGAGTTGCTTTAGTGGGCTTTCGTGTGACAACCGAAAATCGTCGTGCGCTTGCGCTCCCTGAGATGTTCCAACGGTAGAGTTGAGAACTTATTGCAGAACATCAGAGAGTTACCGATTTCGACATGATGCTGGCTGCATTCACCTTCCGAGTAACACAGTCTTCGCAATCGTGAGCCCCGGCCGACGATGCGAAAAATTAATAAAAATAAATTACTTCCTAAATTCGTAGCAAAACAGTGATTTCATTGAAGTATAGGTACCCGAGAGGAAAATGTATACATAGATTATGAATAATGATAGATCAGATGTAATAATGATGCGGAGACCAAAAAGTATATACGTATATGCGGTCCATGTACGATATTAATATATATGACCCATTTACGATTAATACGTGATGCATACTATAGATTTTATCATTTTCCAGGAGACAAACTGGATAATCTACAATAATACGGCTATAATATAGAAATAGAAGAATGATTCATTTCGAAATGGGATTCTATTCGACACGCGCTCAATGTATTCCATAACATTAATATTCATAATTATTCCAACAACTTTTCATTTACTCTCTCGATCTTGAACTTTCGTAGGCATAGAATCGTAACGCTGTTTTAGCTAGTCGCAAGTAGAGTATCTACGTTGGGTAGCGAAGCAAAATTGTTTTCGAAAAGTGTTCGGATGGAAAATAATTTAGAGTAACTGCAATACATCACGAAAGCGCGAATTTTGGTCGGGATGAAATGGATGCTCCGTATATGAGACAGTATTTAACGTAGTGTTCTGATTGAAAGACCTGAAGAGGTGATTGTCGGCGATTTTTTTTTTTGATATGGAGAGAAAGAACGGAGCTTCTGCTGACCCGTTAACAGAAGAATATATCTTTGGTCAAAGGCTGACGATCAAAGAGCCTAGCCGCTTCAGTTTGCAATCGGCAGGCAAGATAAAGTGGGTATTTATTGTCTGAAATGTAAAAACTGAAATCATTATACATCATATCATACATCATACATCATCATAGTATTGAAGTTCGAAACTAAGGTTTGAGTATTCGAATGTTCGGATGTTCAGAAAGTGACGTCACCCAAAATTTTTTTTCTTCTGACGTCATCGATCTATACTGATCAGCTAGCCGAATTCCTCAGTCTAGAAACAACCGCGCAATAGAGCGGACGGATGAGAATCGCGCTCCACAGATTTCGAGTACCGGGTTCTCTACCTCCTGGATCCTGCGCTCCAGGTTCTCTTCCCGGTGCAACTCGATTTCCAGGACAAGCGTTCCGCAGTTTCTGGGCTCAAGTTCAACTACCTGAAGAAACTCGACTTCAGGGATGGGCGCTCCGTAGTTTCTACGCTCAAGGTCCGCTACCTGGTGGAACTCGACTTCAGGAATAAGCGCTCCATAGTTTCTGCGCTCAAAGTCTACTACCTGGTGGAACTTGACTTCAGGAATAAGCGCTCCATAGTTTCTGCGCTCAAAGTCTACTACCTGGTGGAACTTGACTTCCAGGACAAGTGCTGCGTAGTTCCTGCGCTCCAGGTCCGCTACCTGGTGAATCTCGACTCTCGGAGCACCAGGGAGACGAGGAGAACAAGGTGGATGAGGAGAACGAGGATGTGTGCTCGGTGAGTTTAACAATTTTATAATATTTAATAGCACTTGTAATTATATTTCATCTGAAATTGTTCAAACTTGTCATATTTACAACAAATTGTTTCAATTCATTTTTCGCGCTAGCACAAATTCAGTAGCTGTAAATGGGCTAATTAAATTTGTTATACGGCTAATTGAGTAATTAATTAATTTTATTAATCCTTGCACAATATTTTGGATGTGTTCTTATACTGAAAATATTTATCACTACTCCAGGTATAACCCGAGGTGGTTATCGGTGGTTGCTGGAAGTGGTTGGCGGTGGTCGGAGGTGGACGAAGAGAAGGACGAGAAAGACAATGTAATGATTCAAATATAACCGCTCACTGTACACGGCACGATCGGATTAGGTTAGACCCAAGGAGTGGGGCACCTGGTCGCAAATTTGAGGAGAAAATTAAGAGGCTTGGTCTACGTCTCTCCAGGAGGAAGGAGGTGCGGAGGTTTTCCTCTCTGAAAAGAACTCGTAATCGATCCAAAATCGACCAATTAAAAATAATAAAGTGAATCTAAACTACGAAGACATACCTATTAAATTAAAAATTAAACACTCCAAAACCCAAGCCCAAATTTAAAACGAGACGATATAGAACGAGAAATAATAACAGTGCAATGAACAAATATAGTGCCGTGACGAAAGACGGTTATTGACAATTATTTATAATTTCAAGCATATCCACCAGTTTTAACCATACACACTGTTTTAAAGCATATACACCTGGAATGAATGAATTGTGGAATGGATGAATGAATGAATTTTAAACCTAATGACGGCTCGTGTGTGGATATATTTATAAATAAATTGAAATTTTCACTCTACTACTCATAGTTTGTAAAAGATTTTTAATATTGATTTGGCATAATTTCTAATTTTCGAATAATCTTATAACAAGAAGGAGAAGGTCTAAGAGGAGGACGAGAGTTTGTACTCGGAGAGTTCAAGAATTTTATAATATTTGATAACAGTTGGTCATTATGTTTATTCTGAAAATTTTTAAACTTGTCATGTTAACAATAAATTATTTGAATTCATTTTTCGCGCAAGCACAAATTCAGTATCTATAGATGCGGTAATCAGATTTATTATCTTATAATTTAATTAATTGATTATATTGACCCTCACGCAATATTTTCGATGTGTTCTCATACTGAAAATATTTATTACTACTCAAAGTATGACCTGAGGTGACCAGAAACTCAGAATACGCAGCGGGAAGAGCGTAGGACCAACTGGCAAGAAACGGCGAGTAAAAAAGCACCAGCTGAAAAATGTCGAAAACACAGGTTCCCGTTTTTTGGCTGTACCTTTTGATCCGTTGATCGCAGCCTAATGGGACTGCTTTCAATCGATTTCTCTCGCAAATTTACGTCGGACTAGTGCCAAAAAGAATTTATTCCAGCACTTTTCAAAATCCCGAAAATTTTCGGCAAAAATACAAAGGGGTTAACCTTCCTTTTTTTTTGACCGAAAAATCTTCCGTCTCAGAATTGATTTTTATGACTCTTTCCCGACCAATTGCACACCCAAGAACTCAGAAAACGCAGCGAAACGAGCGTGTGACCAACAGGAGAGAAATGGCCAGCGAAAAAGCACCAGCTGAAAAATGTCGAAAAAACAGGTTCTCGTTTTTTGGCTGTAACTTTTGATCCGTTGATCGCAGCCCATTGGAACTGCGCTCAATCGATTTCTCTCGCAGAATTACGTCAGACTAGTGCCAGACAGAATTTATTCCAGCACTTTTCAAAATCGCGAAAATTTTCGCCAGAATACAAAGGGGTTAACCTTCCTTTTTTTTTGACCGGAAAATCTCCCGTTGCAGAATTGATTTGTATGACGCTTTCCCGACCAATTGGACCCTCAGGAACTCAGAAAACGCAGCGAAACGAGCGTGAGACCAACAGGAGAGAAATGGCCAGCGAAGAAGCACCAGCTGAAAAATGTCGAAAACACAGGTTCTCGTTTTTTGGCTGTAACTTTTGATCCGTTGATCGCATCCCATTGAGACTGCGCCCAATCGATTTCTCTCGCAGAATTGCGTCGGACTAGTGCCAGAAAGAATTCGTTCCAGCACTTTTCAAAATCGCGAAAATTTTCGCTCAAAATACAAAGGGGTTAACCTTCCTTTTTTTTTGACCGAAAAATCTTCCGTCTCAGAATTGATTTGTATGACCCTTTCCCGACCAATTGCACCCCCAAGAACTCAGAAAACGCAGCGAAACGAGCGTGGGACCAACAGGAGAGAAATGGCCAGCGAAAAAGCACCAGCTGAAAAATGTCGAAAACACAGGTTCTCGTTTTTTGGCTGTAACTTTTGATCCGTTGATCGCAGCCCATTGGAACTGCGCCCAATCGATTTCTCTCGCAGAATTACGTCGGACTAGTGCCAGAAAGAATTCGTTCCAGCACTTTTCAAAATCGCGAAATTTTTTGCCAAAATACAAAGGGGTTAACCTTCCTTTTTTTTGACCGAAAAATCTTCCGTCTCAGAATTGATTTTTATGACTCTTTCCCGACCAATTGCACACCCAGGAACTCAGAAAACGCAGCGAAAAGAGCGTGGGACCAACAGGAGAGAAATGGCGAGCGAAAAAGCACCAGCTGAAAAATGTCGAAAACACAGGTTCTGGTTTTTTGGCTGTAACTTTTGATCCGTTGATCGCAGCCCATTGGAACTGCGCCCAATCGATTTCTCTCGCAGAATTACGTCGGACTAGTGCCAGACAGAATTTATTCCAGCACTTTTCAAAATCGCGAAAATTTTCGCCAAAATACAAAGGGGTTAACCTTCCTTTTTTTTTGACCGGAAAATCTCCCGTTGCAGAATTGATTTGTATGACCCTTTCCCGACCGATTGGACCCCCAGGAACTCAGAAAACGCAGCGAAAAGAGCGTGGGATCAACAGGAGAGGAATGGCGAGCGAAAACCACCAGCTGAAAAATGTCGAAAACACAGGTTCTCGTTTTTTGGCTGTAACTTTTGATCCGTTGATCGCAGCCTAACGGGACTGCGCCCGATCGATTCCTCTCGCAAATTTACGTCGGACTAGTGCCAGAAAGAATTTATTCCAGCACTTTTCAAAATCGCGAAAATTTTCGCCAAAAATACAAAGGGGTTAACCTTCCTTTTTTTTTGACCGAAAAATCTTGCGTCTCTGAATTAATTTGTATGACGCTTTCCCGACCAATTGGACCCCCAGGAACTCAGAAAACGCAGCGAAACGAGCGTGAGACCAACAGGAGAGAAATGGCCAGCGAAGAAGCACCAGCTGAAAAATGTCGAAAACACAGGTTCTTGTTTTTTGGCTGTAACTTTTGATCCGTTGATCGCATCCCATTGGGACTGCGCCCAATCGATTTCTCTCGCAGAATTACGTCGGACTAGTGCCAGAAAGAATTCGTTCCAGCACTTTTCAAAATCGCGAAATTTTTCGCCAAAATACAAAGGGGTTAACCTTCCTTTTTTTTTGACCGGAAAATCTCCCGTTGCAGAATTGATTTGTATGACCCTTTCCCGACCAATTGGACCCCCAGAAACACAGAAAACGCAGCGAAACGAGCGTGAGACCAACAGGAGAGAAATGGCCAGCAAAAAAGCACCAGCTGAAAAATGTCGAAAACACAGGTTCTCGTTTTTTGGCTGTAACTTTTCATCCGTTGATCGCAGCCTAACGGGACTGCGCCCGATCAATTTCTCTCGCAAATGTACGTCGGACTAGTGCCAGAAAGAATTTATTCCAGCACTTTTCAAAATCGCGAAAATTTTCGCCAAAAATACAAAGGGGTTAACCTTCCTTTTTTTTTGACCGAAAAATCTTGCGTCTCTGAATTAATTTGTATGACTCTTTCCCGACCAATTGGACCCCCAGGAACTCAGAAAACGCAGCGAAACGAGCGTGAGACCAACAGGAGAGAAATGGCCAGCGAAAAAGCACCAGCTGAAAAATGTCGAAAACACAGGTTCTCGTTTTTTGGCTGTAACTTTTGATCCGTTGATCGCAGCCTAATGGGACTGCTTTCAATCGATTTCTCTCGCAAATTTACGTCGGACTAGTGCCAGAAAGAATTTATTCCAGCACTTTTCAAAATCCCGAAAATTTTCGGCAAAAATACAAAGGGGTTAACCTTCCTTTTTTTTGACCGAAAAATCTTCCGTCTCAGAATTGATTTTTATGACTCTTTCCCGACCAATTGCACACCCAGGAACTCAGAAAACGCAGCGAAAAGAGCGTGGGACCAACAGGAGAGAAATGGCGAGCGAAAAAGCACCAGCTGAAAAATGTCGAAAACACAGGTTCTGGTTTTTTGGCTGTAACTTTTGATCCGTTGATCGCAGCCCATTGGAACTGCGCCCATTCGATTTCTCTCGCAGAATTACGTCGGACTAGTGCCAGACAGAATTTATTCCAGCACTTTTCAAAATCGCGAAAATTTTCGCCAAAATACAAAGGGGTTAACCTTCCTTTTTTTTTGACCGGAAAATCTCCCGTTGCAGAATTGATTTGTATGACCCTTTCCCGACCGATTGGACCCCCAGGAACTCAGAAAACGCAGCGAAAAGAGCGTGGGATCAACAGGAGAGGAATGGCGAGCGAAAACCACCAGCTGAAAAATGTCGAAAACACAGGTTCTCGTTTTTTGGCTGTAACTTTTGATCCGTTGATCGCAGCCTAACGGGACTGCGCCCGATCGATTCCTCTCGCAAATTTACGTCGGACTAGTGCCAGAAAGAATTTATTCCAGCACTTTTCAAAATCGCGAAAATTTTCGCCAAAAATACAAAGGGGTTAACCTTCCTTTTTTTTTGACCGAAAAATCTTGCGTCTCTGAATTAATTTGTATGACGCTTTCCCGACCAATTGGACCCCCAGGAACTCAGAAAACGCAGCGAAACGAGCGTGAGACCAACAGGAGAGAAATGGCCAGCGAAGAAGCACCAGCTGAAAAATGTCGAAAACACAGGTTCTCGTTTTTTGGCTGTAACTTTTGATCCGTTGATCGCATCCCATTGGGACTGCGCCCAATCGATTTCTCTCGCAGAATTACGTCGGACTAGTGCCAGAAAGAATTCGTTCCAGCACTTTTCAAAATCGCGAAAATTTTCGCTCAAAATACAAAGGGGTTAACCTTCCTTTTTTTTTGACCGAAAAATCTTCCGTCTCAGAATTGATTTGTATGACCCTTTCCCGACCAATTGCACCCCCAAGAACTCAGAAAACGCAGCGAAACGAGCGTGGGACCAACAGGAGAGAAATGGCCAGCGAAAAAGCACTAGCTGAAAAATGTCGAAAACACAGGTTCTCGTTTTTTGGCTGTACCTTTTGATCCGTTGATCGCAGCCTAATGGGACTGCTTTCAATCGATTTCTCTCGCAAATTTACGTCGGACTAGTGCCAAAAAGAATTTATTCCAGCACTTTTCAAAATCCCGAAAATTTTCGGCAAAAATACAAAGGGGTTAACCTTCCTTTTTTTTTGACCGAAAAATCTTCCGTCTCAGAATTGATTTTTATGACTCTTTCCCGACCAATTGCACACCCAAGAACTCAGAAAACGCAGCGAAACGAGCGTGTGACCAACAGGAGAGAAATGGCCAGCGAAAAAGCACCAGCTGAAAAATGTCGAAAAAACAGGTTCTCGTTTTTTGGCTGTAACTTTTGATCCGTTGATCGCAGCCCATTGGAACTGCGCTCAATCGATTTCTCTCGCAGAATTACGTCAGACTAGTGCCAGACAGAATTTATTCCAGCACTTTTCAAAATCGCGAAAATTTTCGCCAGAATACAAAGGGGTTAACCTTCCTTTTTTTTTGACCGGAAAATCTCCCGTTGCAGAATTGATTTGTATGACGCTTTCCCGACCAATTGGACCCTCAGGAACTCAGAAAACGCAGCGAAACGAGCGTGAGACCAACAGGAGAGAAATGGCCAGCGAAGAAGCACCAGCTGAAAAATGTCGAAAACACAGGTTCTCGTTTTTTGGCTGTAACTTTTGATCCGTTGATCGCATCCCATTGAGACTGCGCCCAATCGATTTCTCTCGCAGAATTGCGTCGGACTAGTGCCAGAAAGAATTCGTTCCAGCACTTTTCAAAATCGCGAAAATTTTCGCTCAAAATACAAAGGGGTTAACCTTCCTTTTTTTTTGACCGAAAAATCTTCCGTCTCAGAATTGATTTGTATGACCCTTTCCCGACCAATTGCACCCCCAAGAACTCAGAAAACGCAGCGAAACGAGCGTGGGACCAACAGGAGAGAAATGGCCAGCGAAAAAGCACCAGCTGAAAAATGTCGAAAACACAGGTTCTCGTTTTTTGGCTGTAACTTTTGATCCGTTGATCGCAGCCCATTGGAACTGCGCCCAATCGATTTCTCTCGCAGAATTACGTCGGACTAGTGCCAGAAAGAATTCGTTCCAGCACTTTTCAAAATCGCGAAATTTTTCGCCAAAATACAAAGGGGTTAACCTTCCTTTTTTTTGACCGAAAAATCTTCCGTCTCAGAATTGATTTTTATGACTCTTTCCCGACCAATTGCACACCCAGGAACTCAGAAAACGCAGCGAAAAGAGCGTGGGACCAACAGGAGAGAAATGGCGAGCGAAAAAGCACCAGCTGAAAAATGTCGAAAACACAGGTTCTGGTTTTTTGGCTGTAACTTTTGATCCGTTGATCGCAGCCCATTGGAACTGCGCCCAATCGATTTCTCTCGCAGAATTACGTCGGACTAGTGCCAGACAGAATTTATTCCAGCACTTTTCAAAATCGCGAAAATTTTCGCCAAAATACAAAGGGGTTAACCTTCCTTTTTTTTTGACCGGAAAATCTCCCGTTGCAGAATTGATTTGTATGACCCTTTCCCGACCGATTGGACCCCCAGGAACTCAGAAAACGCAGCGAAAAGAGCGTGGGATCAACAGGAGAGGAATGGCGAGCGAAAACCACCAGCTGAAAAATGTCGAAAACACAGGTTCTCGTTTTTTGGCTGTAACTTTTGATCCGTTGATCGCAGCCTAACGGGACTGCGCCCGATCGATTCCTCTCGCAAATTTACGTCGGACTAGTGCCAGAAAGAATTTATTCCAGCACTTTTCAAAATCGCGAAAATTTTCGCCAAAAATACAAAGGGGTTAACCTTCCTTTTTTTTTGACCGAAAAATCTTGCGTCTCTGAATTAATTTGTATGACGCTTTCCCGACCAATTGGACCCCCAGGAACTCAGAAAACGCAGCGAAACGAGCGTGAGACCAACAGGAGAGAAATGGCCAGCGAAGAAGCACCAGCTGAAAAATGTCGAAAACACAGGTTCTTGTTTTTTGGCTGTAACTTTTGATCCGTTGATCGCATCCCATTGGGACTGCGCCCAATCGATTTCTCTCGCAGAATTACGTCGGACTAGTGCCAGAAAGAATTCGTTCCAGCACTTTTCAAAATCGCGAAATTTTTCGCCAAAATACAAAGGGGTTAACCTTCCTTTTTTTTTGACCGGAAAATCTCCCGTTGCAGAATTGATTTGTATGACCCTTTCCCGACCAATTGGACCCCCAGAAACACAGAAAACGCAGCGAAACGAGCGTGAGACCAACAGGAGAGAAATGGCCAGCAAAAAAGCACCAGCTGAAAAATGTCGAAAACACAGGTTCTCGTTTTTTGGCTGTAACTTTTCATCCGTTGATCGCAGCCTAACGGGACTGCGCCCGATCAATTTCTCTCGCAAATGTACGTCGGACTAGTGCCAGAAAGAATTTATTCCAGCACTTTTCAAAATCGCGAAAATTTTCGCCAAAAATACAAAGGGGTTAACCTTCCTTTTTTTTTGACCGAAAAATCTTGCGTCTCTGAATTAATTTGTATGACTCTTTCCCGACCAATTGGACCCCCAGGAACTCAGAAAACGCAGCGAAACGAGCGTGAGACCAACAGGAGAGAAATGGCCAGCGAAAAAGCACCAGCTGAAAAATGTCGAAAACACAGGTTCTCGTTTTTTGGCTGTAACTTTTGATCCGTTGATCGCAGCCTAATGGGACTGCTTTCAATCGATTTCTCTCGCAAATTTACGTCGGACTAGTGCCAGAAAGAATTTATTCCAGCACTTTTCAAAATCCCGAAAATTTTCGGCAAAAATACAAAGGGGTTAACCTTCCTTTTTTTTGACCGAAAAATCTTCCGTCTCAGAATTGATTTTTATGACTCTTTCCCGACCAATTGCACACCCAGGAACTCAGAAAACGCAGCGAAAAGAGCGTGGGACCAACAGGAGAGAAATGGCGAGCGAAAAAGCACCAGCTGAAAAATGTCGAAAACACAGGTTCTGGTTTTTTGGCTGTAACTTTTGATCCGTTGATCGCAGCCCATTGGAACTGCGCCCATTCGATTTCTCTCGCAGAATTACGTCGGACTAGTGCCAGACAGAATTTATTCCAGCACTTTTCAAAATCGCGAAAATTTTCGCCAAAATACAAAGGGGTTAACCTTCCTTTTTTTTTGACCGGAAAATCTCCCGTTGCAGAATTGATTTGTATGACCCTTTCCCGACCGATTGGACCCCCAGGAACTCAGAAAACGCAGCGAAAAGAGCGTGGGATCAACAGGAGAGGAATGGCGAGCGAAAACCACCAGCTGAAAAATGTCGAAAACACAGGTTCTCGTTTTTTGGCTGTAACTTTTGATCCGTTGATCGCAGCCTAACGGGACTGCGCCCGATCGATTCCTCTCGCAAATTTACGTCGGACTAGTGCCAGAAAGAATTTATTCCAGCACTTTTCAAAATCGCGAAAATTTTCGCCAAAAATACAAAGGGGTTAACCTTCCTTTTTTTTTGACCGAAAAATCTTGCGTCTCTGAATTAATTTGTATGACGCTTTCCCGACCAATTGGACCCCCAGGAACTCAGAAAACGCAGCGAAACGAGCGTGAGACCAACAGGAGAGAAATGGCCAGCGAAGAAGCACCAGCTGAAAAATGTCGAAAACACAGGTTCTCGTTTTTTGGCTGTAACTTTTGATCCGTTGATCGCATCCCATTGGGACTGCGCCCAATCGATTTCTCTCGCAGAATTACGTCGGACTAGTGCCAGAAAGAATTCGTTCCAGCACTTTTCAAAATCGCGAAAATTTTCGCTCAAAATACAAAGGGGTTAACCTTCCTTTTTTTTTGACCGAAAAATCTTCCGTCTCAGAATTGATTTGTATGACCCTTTCCCGACCAATTGCACCCCCAAGAACTCAGAAAACGCAGCGAAACGAGCGTGGGACCAACAGGAGAGAAATGGCCAGCGAAAAAGCACCAGCTGAAAAATGTCGAAAAAACAGGTTCTCGTTTTTTGGCTGTAACTTTTGATCCGTTGATCGCAGCCCATTGGAACTGCGCTCAATCGATTTCTCTCGCAGAATTACGTCAGACTAGTGCCAGACAGAATTTATTCCAGCACTTTTCAAAATCGCGAAAATTTTCGCCAGAATACAAAGGGGTTAACCTTCCTTTTTTTTTGACCGGAAAATCTCCCGTTGCAGAATTGATTTGTATGACGCTTTCCCGACCAATTGGACCCTCAGGAACTCAGAAAACGCAGCGAAACGAGCGTGAGACCAACAGGAGAGAAATGGCCAGCGAAGAAGCACCAGCTGAAAAATGTCGAAAACACAGGTTCTCGTTTTTTGGCTGTAACTTTTGATCCGTTGATCGCATCCCATTGAGACTGCGCCCAATCGATTTCTCTCGCAGAATTGCGTCGGACTAGTGCCAGAAAGAATTCGTTCCAGCACTTTTCAAAATCGCGAAAATTTTCGCTCAAAATACAAAGGGGTTAACCTTCCTTTTTTTTTGACCGAAAAATCTTCCGTCTCAGAATTGATTTGTATGACCCTTTCCCGACCAATTGCACCCCCAAGAACTCAGAAAACGCAGCGAAACGAGCGTGGGACCAACAGGAGAGAAATGGCCAGCGAAAAAGCACCAGCTGAAAAATGTCGAAAACACAGGTTCTCGTTTTTTGGCTGTAACTTTTGATCCGTTGATCGCAGCCCATTGGAACTGCGCCCAATCGATTTCTCTCGCAGAATTACGTCGGACTAGTGCCAGAAAGAATTCGTTCCAGCACTTTTCAAAATCGCGAAATTTTTCGCCAAAATACAAAGGGGTTAACCTTCCTTTTTTTTGACCGAAAAATCTTCCGTCTCAGAATTGATTTTTATGACTCTTTCCCGACCAATTGCACACCCAGGAACTCAGAAAACGCAGCGAAAAGAGCGTGGGACCAACAGGAGAGAAATGGCGAGCGAAAAAGCACCAGCTGAAAAATGTCGAAAACACAGGTTCTGGTTTTTTGGCTGTAACTTTTGATCCGTTGATCGCAGCCCATTGGAACTGCGCCCAATCGATTTCTCTCGCAGAATTACGTCGGACTAGTGCCAGACAGAATTTATTCCAGCACTTTTCAAAATCGCGAAAATTTTCGCCAAAATACAAAGGGGTTAACCTTCCTTTTTTTTTGACCGGAAAATCTCCCGTTGCAGAATTGATTTGTATGACCCTTTCCCGACCGATTGGACCCCCAGGAACTCAGAAAACGCAGCGAAAAGAGCGTGGGATCAACAGGAGAGGAATGGCGAGCGAAAACCACCAGCTGAAAAATGTCGAAAACACAGGTTCTCGTTTTTTGGCTGTAACTTTTGATCCGTTGATCGCAGCCTAACGGGACTGCGCCCGATCGATTCCTCTCGCAAATTTACGTCGGACTAGTGCCAGAAAGAATTTATTCCAGCACTTTTCAAAATCGCGAAAATTTTCGCCAAAAATACAAAGGGGTTAACCTTCCTTTTTTTTTGACCGAAAAATCTTGCGTCTCTGAATTAATTTGTATGACGCTTTCCCGACCAATTGGACCCCCAGGAACTCAGAAAACGCAGCGAAACGAGCGTGAGACCAACAGGAGAGAAATGGCCAGCGAAGAAGCACCAGCTGAAAAATGTCGAAAACACAGGTTCTTGTTTTTTGGCTGTAACTTTTGATCCGTTGATCGCATCCCATTGGGACTGCGCCCAATCGATTTCTCTCGCAGAATTACGTCGGACTAGTGCCAGAAAGAATTCGTTCCAGCACTTTTCAAAATCGCGAAATTTTTCGCCAAAATACAAAGGGGTTAACCTTCCTTTTTTTTTGACCGGAAAATCTCCCGTTGCAGAATTGATTTGTATGACCCTTTCCCGACCAATTGGACCCCCAGAAACACAGAAAACGCAGCGAAACGAGCGTGAGACCAACAGGAGAGAAATGGCCAGCAAAAAAGCACCAGCTGAAAAATGTCGAAAACACAGGTTCTCGTTTTTTGGCTGTAACTTTTCATCCGTTGATCGCAGCCTAACGGGACTGCGCCCGATCGATTTCTCTCGCAAATGTACGTCGGACTAGTGCCAGAAAGAATTTATTCCAGCACTTTTCAAAATCGCGAAAATTTTCGCCAAAAATACAAAGGGGTTAACCTTCCTTTTTTTTTGACCGAAAAATCTTGCGTCTCTGAATTAATTTGTATGACTCTTTCCCGACCAATTGGACCCCCAGGAACTCAGAAAACGCAGCGAAACGAGCGTGAGACCAACAGGAGAGAAATGGCCAGCGAAAAAGCACCAGCTGAAAAATGTCGAAAACACAGGTTCTCGTTTTTTGGCTGTAACTTTTGATCCGTTGATCGCAGCCTAATGGGACTGCTTTCAATCGATTTCTCTCGCAAATTTACGTCGGACTAGTGCCAGAAAGAATTTATTCCAGCACTTTTCAAAATCCCGAAAATTTTCGGCAAAAATACAAAGGGGTTAACCTTCCTTTTTTTTGACCGAAAAATCTTCCGTCTCAGAATTGATTTTTATGACTCTTTCCCGACCAATTGCACACCCAGGAACTCAGAAAACGCAGCGAAAAGAGCGTGGGACCAACAGGAGAGAAATGGCGAGCGAAAAAGCACCAGCTGAAAAATGTCGAAAACACAGGTTCTGGTTTTTTGGCTGTAACTTTTGATCCGTTGATCGCAGCCCATTGGAACTGCGCCCATTCGATTTCTCTCGCAGAATTACGTCGGACTAGTGCCAGACAGAATTTATTCCAGCACTTTTCAAAATCGCGAAAATTTTCGCCAAAATACAAAGGGGTTAACCTTCCTTTTTTTTTGACCGGAAAATCTCCCGTTGCAGAATTGATTTGTATGACCCTTTCCCGACCGATTGGACCCCCAGGAACTCAGAAAACGCAGCGAAAAGAGCGTGGGATCAACAGGAGAGGAATGGCGAGCGAAAACCACCAGCTGAAAAATGTCGAAAACACAGGTTCTCGTTTTTTGGCTGTACCTTTTGATCCGTTGATCGCAGCCTAATGGGACTGCTTTCAATCGATTTCTCTCGCAAATTTACGTCGGACTAGTGCCAAAAAGAATTTATTCCAGCACTTTTCAAAATCCCGAAAATTTTCGGCAAAAATACAAAGGGGTTAACCTTCCTTTTTTTTTGACCGAAAAATCTTCCGTCTCAGAATTGATTTTTATGACTCTTTCCCGACCAATTGCACACCCAAGAACTCAGAAAACGCAGCGAAACGAGCGTGTGACCAACAGGAGAGAAATGGCCAGCGAAAAAGCACCAGCTGAAAAATGTCGAAAAAACAGGTTCTCGTTTTTTGGCTGTAACTTTTGATCCGTTGATCGCAGCCCATTGGAACTGCGCTCAATCGATTTCTCTCGCAGAATTACGTCAGACTAGTGCCAGACAGAATTTATTCCAGCACTTTTCAAAATCGCGAAAATTTTCGCCAGAATACAAAGGGGTTAACCTTCCTTTTTTTTTGACCGGAAAATCTCCCGTTGCAGAATTGATTTGTATGACGCTTTCCCGACCAATTGGACCCTCAGGAACTCAGAAAACGCAGCGAAACGAGCGTGAGACCAACAGGAGAGAAATGGCCAGCGAAGAAGCACCAGCTGAAAAATGTCGAAAACACAGGTTCTCGTTTTTTGGCTGTAACTTTTGATCCGTTGATCGCATCCCATTGAGACTGCGCCCAATCGATTTCTCTCGCAGAATTACGTCGGACTAGTGCCAGAAAGAATTCGTTCCAGCACTTTTCAAAATCGCGAAAATTTTCGCTCAAAATACAAAGGGGTTAACCTTCCTTTTTTTTTGACTGATAAATCTTCCGTCTCAGAATTGATTTGTATGACCCTTTCCCGACCAATTGCACCCCCAAGAACTCAGAAAACGCAGCGAAACGAGCGTGGGACCAACAGGAGAGAAATGGCCAGCGAAAAAGCACCAGCTGAAAAATGTCGAAAACACAGGTTCTCGTTTTTTGGCTGTAACTTTTGATCCGTTGATCGCAGCCCATTGGAACTGCGCCCAATCGATTTCTCTCGCAGAATTACGTCGGACTAGTGCCAGACAGAATTTATTCCAGCACTTTTCAAAATCGCGAAAATTTTCGCCAAAATACAAAGGGGTTAACCTTCCTTTTCTTTTGACCGGAAAATCTCCCGTTGCAGAATTGATTTGTATGACGCTTTCCCGACCAATTGGACCCCCAGGAACTCAGAAAACGCAGCGAAACGAGCGTGAGACCAACAGGAGAGAAATGGCCAGCGAAGAAGCACCAGCTGAAAAATGTCGAAAACACAGGTTCTCGTTTTTTGGCTGTAACTTTTGATCCGTTGATCGCATCCCATTGGGACTGTGCCCAATCGATTTCTCTCGCAGAATTACGTCGGACTAGTGCCAGAAAGAATTCGTTCCAGCACTTTTCAAAATCGCGAAAATTTTCGCCAAAATACAAAGGGGTTAACCTTCCTTTTTTTTTGACCGAAAAATCTTGCGTCTCTGAATTAATTTGTATGACGCTTTCCCGACCAATTGGACCCCCAGGAACTCAGAAAACGCAGCGAAACGAGCGTGAGACCAACAGGAGAGAAATGGCCAGCGAAGAAGCACCAGCTGAAAAATGTCGAAAACACAGGTTCTCGTTTTTTGGCTGTAACTTTTGATCCGTTGATCGCATCCCATTGGGACTGCGCCCAATCGATTTCTCTCGCAGAATTACGTGGGACTAGTGCCAGAAAGAATTCGTTTCAGCACTTTTCAAAATCGCGAAAATTTTCGCTCAAAATACAAAGGGGTTAACCTTCCTTTTTTTTTGACCGAAAAATCTTGCGTCTCTGAATTAATTTGTATGACGCTTTCCCGACCAATTGGACCCCCAGGAACTCAGAAAACGCAGCGAAAAGAGCGTGGGACCAACAGGAGAGAAATGGCGAGCGAAAAAGCACCAGCTGAAAAATGTCGAAAACACAGGTTCTCGTTTTCTGGCTGTAACTTTTGATCCGTTGATCGCAGCCCATTGGAACTGCGCCCAATCGATTTCTCTCGCAGAATTACGTCAGACTAGTGCCAGACAGAATTTATTCCAGCACTTTTCAAAATCGCGAAAATTTTCGCCAAAATACAAAGGGGTTAACCTTCCTTTTTTTTTGACCGGAAAATCTCCCGTTGCAGAATTGATTTGTATGACGCTTTCCCGACCAATTGGACCCCCAGGAACTCAGAAAACGCAGCAAAACGAGCGTGAGACCAACAGGAGAGAAATGGCCAGCGAAGAAGCACCAGCTGAAAAATGTCGAAAACACAGGTTCTCGTTTTTTGGCTGTAACTTTTGATCCGTTGATCGCATCCCATTGGGACTGCGCCCAATCGATTTCTCTCGCAGAATTACGTCGGACTAGTGCCAGAAAGAATTCGTTCCAGCACTTTTCAAAATCGCGAAAATTTTCGCTCAAAAAACAAAGGGGTTAACCTTCCTTTTTTTTTGACCGAAAAATCTTCCGTCTCAGAATTGATTTGTATGACCCTTTCCCGACCAATTGCACCCCCAAGAACTCAGAAAACGCAGCGAAACGAGCGTGGGACCAACAGGAGAGAAATGGCCAGCGAAAAAGCACTAGCTGAAAAATGTCGAAAACACAGGTTCTCGTTTTTTGGCTGTAACTTTTGATCCGTTGATCGCAGCCTAATGGGACTGCTTTCAATCGATTTCTCTCGCAAATTTACGTCGGACTAGTGCCAGAAAGAATTTATTCCAGCACTTTTCAAAATCCCGAAAATTTTCGGCAAAAATACAAAGGGGTTAACCTTCCTTTTTTTTTGACCGAAAAATCTTCCGTCTCAGAATTGATTTTTATGACTCTTTCCCGACCAATTGCACACCCAAGAACTCAGAAAACGCAGCGAAACGAGTGTGGGACCAACAGGAGAGAAATGGCCAGCGAAAAAGCACCAGCTGAAAAATGTCGAAAACACAGGTTCTCGTTTTTTGGCTGTAACTTTTGATCCGTTGATCGCAGCCCATTGGAACTGCGCCCGATCGATTTCTCTCGCAGAATTACGTCAGACTAGTGCCAGACAGAATTTATTCCAGCACTTTTCAAAATCGCGAAAATTTTCGCCAAAATACAAAGGGGGTTAACCTTCCTTTTTTTTTGACCGGAAAATCTCCCGTTGCAGAATTGATTTGTATGACGCTTTCCCGACCAATTGGACCCCCAGGAACTCAGAAAACGCAGCAAAACGAGCGTGAGACCAACAGGAGAGAAATGGCCAGCGAAGAAGCACCAGCTGAAAAATGTCGAAAACACAGGTTCTCGTTTTTTGGCTGTAACTTTTGATCCGTTGATCGCATCCCATTGGGACTGCGCCCAATCGATTTCTCTCGCAGAATTACGTCGGACTAGTGCCAGAAAGAATTCGTTCCAGCACTTTTCAAAATCGCGAAAATTTTCGCTCAAAATACAAAGGGGTTAACCTTCCTTTTTTTTTGACCGAAACATCTTCCGTCTCAGAATTGATTTGTATGACCCTTTCCCGACCAATTGCACCCCCAAGAACTCAGAAAACGCAGCGAAACGAGCGTGGGACCAACAGGAGAGAGATGGCCAGCGAAAAAGCACCAGCTGAAAAATGTCGAAAACACAGGTTCTCGTTTTTTGGCTGTAACTTTTGATCCGTTGATCGCAGCCTAACGGGACTGCTTTCAATCGATTTCTCTCGCAAATTTACGTCGGACTAGTGCCAGAAAGAATTTATTCCAGCACTTTTCAAAATCCCGAAAATTTTCGGCAAAAATACAAAGGGGTTAACCTTCCTTTTTTTTTGACCGAAAAATCTTCCGTCTCAGAATTGATTTTTATGACTCTTTCCCGACTAATTGCACACCCAAGAACTCAGAAAACGCAGCGAAACGAGCGTGGGACCAACAGGAGAGAAATGGCCAGCGAAAAAGCACCAGCTGTAAAATGTCGAAAACACAGGTTCTCGTTTTTTGGCAGTAACTTTTGATCCGTTGATCGCAGCCCATTGGAACTGCGCCCAATCGATTTCTCTCGCAGAATTACGTCAGACTAGTGCCAGACAGAATTTATTCCAGCACTTTTCAAAATCGCGAAAATTTTCGCCAAAATACAAAGGGGTTAACCTTCCTTTTTTTTTGACCGGAAAATCTCCCGTTGCAGAATTGATTTGTATGACGCTTTCTCGACCAATTGGACCCCCAGGAACTCAGAAAACGCAGCGAAACGAGCGTGAGACCAACAGGAGAGAAATGACCAGCGAAGAAGCACCAGCTGAAAAATGTTGAAAACACAGGTTCTCGTTTTTTGGCTGTAACCTTTGATCCGTTGATCGCATCCCATTGGGACTGCGCCCAATCGATTTCTCTCGCAGAATTACGTCAGACTAGTGCCAGACAGAATTCGTTCCAGCACTTTTCAAAATCGCGAAAATTTTCGCCAAAATACAAAGGGGTTAACCTTCCTTTTTTTTTGACCGGAAAATCTCCCGTTGCAGAATTGATTTGTATGACGCTTTCCCGACCAATTGGACCCCCAGGAACTCAGAAAACGCAGCGAAACGAGCGTGAGACCAACAGGAGAGAAATGGCCAGCGAAGAAGCACCAGCTGAAAAATGTCGAAAACACAGGTTCTCGTTTTTTGGCTGTAACTTTTGATCCGTTGATCGCATCCCATTGGGACTGCACCCAATCGATTTCTCTCGCAGAATTACGTCGGACTAGTGCCAGAAGGAATTCGTTCCAGCACTTTTCAAAATCGCGAAAATTTTCGCTCAAAATACAAAGGGGTTAACCTTCCTTTTTTTTTGACCGAAAAATCTTCCGTCTCAGAATTGATTTGTATGACCCTTTCCCGACCAATTGCACCCCCAAGAACTCAGACAACGCAGCGAAACGAGCGTGGGACCAACAGGAGAGAAATGGCCAGCGAAAAAGCACCAGCTGAAAAATGTCGAAAACACAGGTTCTCGTTTTTTGGCTGTAACTTTTGATCCGTTGATCGCAGCCCATTGGAACTGCGCCCAATCGATTTCTCTCGCAGAATTACGTCAGACTAGTGCCAGACAGAATTTATTCCAGCACTTTTCAAAATCGCGAAAATTTTCGCCAAAATACAAAGGGGTTAACCTTCCTTTTTTTTTGACCGGAAAATCTCCCGTTGCAGAATTGATTTGTATGACGCTTTCCCGACCAATGGGACCCCCAGAAACACAGAAAACGCAGCGAAACGAGCGTGAGACCAACAGGAGAGAAATGGCCAGCGAAAAAGCACCAGCTGAAAAATGTCGAAAACACAGGTTCTCGTTTTTTGGCTGTAACTTTTCATCCGTTGATCGCAGCCTAACGGGACTGCGCCCGATCGATTCCTCTCGCAAATTTACGTCGGACTAGTGCCAGAAAGAATTTATTCCAGCACTTTTCAAAATCGCGAAAATTTTCGCCAAAAATACAAAGGGGTTAACCTTCCTTTTTTTTTGACCGAAAAATCTTGCGTCTCTGAATTAATTTGTATGACGCTTTCCCGACCAATTGGACCCCCAGGAACTCAGAAAACGCAGCGAAACGAGCGTGAGACCAACAGGAGAGAAATGGCCAGCGGAGAAGCACCAGCTGAAAAATGTCGAAAACACAGGTTCTCGTTTTCTGGCTGTAACTTTTGATCCGTTGATCGCAGCCCATTGGAACTGCGCTCAATCGATTTCTCTCGCAGAATTACGTCAGACTAGTGCCAGACAGAATTTATTCCAGCACTTTTCAAAATCGCGAAAATTTTCGCCAAAATACAAAGGGGTTAACCTTCCTTTTTTTTTGACCGAAAAATCTTCCGTCTCAGAATTGATTTGTATGACGCTTTCCCGACCAATTGGACCCCCAGGAACTCAGAAAACGCAGCGAAACGAGCGTGAGACCAACAGGAGAGAAATGGCCAGCGAAGAAGCACCAGCTGAAAAATGTCGAAAACACAGGTTCTCGTTTTTTGGCTGTAACCTTTGATCCGTTGATCGCATCCCATTGGGACTGCGCCCAATCGATTTCTCTCGCAGAATTACGTCGGACTAGTGCCAGAAAGAATTCGTTCCAGCACTTTTCAAAATCGCGAAAATTTTCGCTCAAAATACAAAGGGGTTAACCTTCCTTTTTTTTTGACCGAAAAATCTTCCGTCTCAGAATTGATTTGTATGACCCTTTCCCGACCAATTGCACCCCCAAGAACTCAGAAAACGCAGCGAAACGAGCGTGGGACCAACAGGAGAGAAATGGCCAGCGAAAAAGCACTAGCTGAAAAATGTCGAAAACACAGGTTCTCGTTTTTTGGCTGTAACTTTTGATCCGTTGATCGCAGCCCATTGGAACTGCGCTCAATCGATTTCTCTCGCAGAATTACGTCAGACTAGTGCCAGACAGAATTTATTCCAGCACTTTTCAAAATCGCGAAAATTTTCGCCAGAATACAAAGGGGTTAACCCTCCTTTTTTTTTGACCGGAAAATCTCCCGTTGCAGAATTGATTTGTATGACGCTTTCCCGACCAATTGGACCCCCAGGAACTCAGAAAACGCAGCGAAACGAGCGTGAGACCAACAGGAGAGAAATGGCCAGCGAAGAAGCACCAGCTGAAAAATGTCGAAAACACAGGTTCTCGTTTTTTGGCTGTAACTTTTGATCCGTTGATCGCATCCCATTGAGACTGCGCCCAATCGATTTCTCTCGCAGAATTACGTCGGACTAGTGCCAGAAAGAATTCGTTCCAGCACTTTTCAAAATCGCGAAAATTTTCGCTCAAAATACAAAGGGGTTAACCTTCCTTTTTTTTTGACCGAAAAATCTTCCGTCTCAGAATTGATTTGTATGACCCTTTCCCGACCAATTGCACCCCCAAGAACTCAGAAAACGCAGCGAAACGAGCGTGGGACCAACAGGAGAGAAATGGCCAGCGAAAAAGCACCAGCTGAAAAATGTCGAAAACACAGGTTCTCGTTTTTTGGCTGTAACTTTTGATCCGTTGATCGCAGCCTAATGGGACTGCTTTCAATCGATTTCTCTCGCAAATTTACGTCGGACTAGTGCCAGAAAGAATTTATTTCAGCACTTTTCAAAATCCCGAAAATTTTCGGCAAAAATACAAAGGGGTTAACCTTCCCTTTTTTTTGACCGAAAAATCTTCCGTCTCAGAATTGATTTTTATGACTCTTTCCCGACCAATTGCACACCCAAGAACTCAGAAAACGCAGCGAAACGAGCGTGGGACCAACAGGAGAGAAATGGCCAGCGAAAAAGCACCAGCTGAAAAATGTCGAAAACACAGGTTCTCGTTTTTTGGCTGTAACTTTTGATCCGTTGATCGCAGCCCATTGGAACTGCGCCCAATCGATTTCTCTCGCAAATTTACGTCGGACTAGTGCCAGAAAGAATTTATTCCAGCACTTTTCAAAATCGCGAAAATTTTCGGCAAAAATACAAAGGGGTTAACCTTCCTTTTTTTTTGACCGAAAAATCTTCCGTCTCAGAATTGATTTTTATGACTCTTTCCCGACCAATTGCACACCCAAGAACTCAGAAAACGCAGCGAAACGAGCGTGGGACCAACAGGAGAGAAATGGCCAGCGAAAAAGCACCAGCTGAAAAATGTCGAAAACACAGGTTCTCGTTTTTTGGCTGTAACTTTTCATCCGTTGATCGCAGCCTAACGGGACTGCGCCCGATCGATTCCTCTCGCAAATTTACGTCGGACTAGTGCCAGAAAGAATTTATTCCAGCACTTTTCAAAATCGCGAAAATTTTCGCCAAAAATACAAAGGGGTTAACCTTCCTTTTTTTTTGACCGAAAAATCTTCCGTCTCAGAATTGATTTGTATGACCCTTTCCCGACCAATTGCACCCCCAAGAACTCCGAAAACGCAGCGAAACGAGCGTGGGACCAACAGGAGAGAAATGGCCAGCGAAAAAGCACCAGCTGAAAAATGTCGAAAACACAGGTTCTCGTTTTTTGGCTGTAACTTTTGATCCGTTGATCGCAGCCCATTGGAACTGCGCCCAATCGATTTCTCTCGCAAATTTACGTCATACTAGTGCCAGAAAGAATTTATTCCAGCACTTTTCAAAATCGCGAAAATTTTCGGCAAAAATACAAAGGGGTTAACCTTCCTTTTTTTTTGACCGAAAAATCTTCCGTCTCAGAATTGATTTTTATGACTCTTTCCCGACCAATTGCACACCCAAGAACTCAGAAAACGCAGCAAAACGAGCGTGGGACCAACAGGAGAGAAATGGCCAGCGAAAAAGCACCAGCTGAAAAATGTCGAAAACACAGGTTCTCGTTTTTTGGCTGTAACTTTTGATCCGTTGATCGCATCCCATTGGGACTGCGCCCAATCGATTTCTCTCGCAGAATTACGTCGGACTAGTGCCAGAAAGAATTCGTTTCAGCACTTTTCAAAATCGCGGAAATTTTCGCTCAAAATACAAAGGGGTTAACCTTCCTTTTTTTTTGACCGAAAAATCTTCCGTCTCAGAATTGATTTTTATGACTCTTTCCCGACCGATTGCACCCACAAGAACTCAGAAAACGCAGCGAAACGAGCGTGGGACCAACAGGAGAGAAATGGCCAGCGAAAAAGCACCAGCTGAAAAATGTCGAAAACACAGGTTCTCGTTTTTTGGCTGTAACTTTTGATCCGTTGATCGCAGCCTATTGGGACTGCGCCCAATCGATTGCTCTCGCAAAAATACGTCGGACTAGTGCCAGAAAGAATTTATTCCGGCCTTTTTCAAAATCGCGAAAATTTTCGCCAAAAATACAAAGGGGTTAACCCTCCTTTTTTTTTGACCGGAAAATCTCCCGTTGCAGAATTGATTTGTATGACGCTTTCCCGACCAATTGGACCCCCAGGAACTCAGAAAACGCAGCGAAACGAGCGTGAGACCAACAGGAGAGAAATGGCCAGCGAAGAAGCACCAGCTGAAAAATGTCGAAAACACAGGTTCTCGTTTTTGGCTGTAACTTTTGATCCGTTGATCGCATCCCATTGAGACTGCGCCCAATCGATTTCTCTCGCAGAATTACGTCGGACTAGTGCCAGAAAGAATTCGTTCCAGCACTTTTCAAAATCGCGAAAATTTTCGCTCAAAATACAAAGGGGTTAACCTTCCTTTTTTTTTGACCGAAAAATCTTCCGTCTCAGAATTGATTTGTATGACCCTTTCCCGACCAATTGCACCCCCAAGAACTCAGAAAACGCAGCGAAACGAGCGTGGGACCAACAGGAGAGAAATGGCCAGCGAAAAAGCACCAGCTGAAAAATGTCGAAAACACAGGTTCTCGTTTTTTGGCTGTAACTTTTGATCCGTTGATCGCAGCCTAATGGGACTGCTTTCAATCGATTTCTCTCGCAAATTTACGTCGGACTAGTGCCAGAAAGAATTTATTTCAGCACTTTTCAAAATCCCGAAAATTTTCGGCAAAAATACAAAGGGGTTAACCTTCCCTTTTTTTTGACCGAAAAATCTTCCGTCTCAGAATTGATTTTTATGACTCTTTCCCGACCAATTGCACACCCAAGAACTCAGAAAACGCAGCGAAACGAGCGTGGGACCAACAGGAGAGAAATGGCCAGCGAAAAAGCACCAGCTGAAAAATGTCGAAAACACAGGTTCTCGTTTTTTGGCTGTAACTTTTGATCCGTTGATCGCAGCCCATTGGAACTGCGCCCAATCGATTTCTCTCGCAAATTTACGTCGGACTAGTGCCAGAAAGAATTTATTCCAGCACTTTTCAAAATCGCGAAAATTTTCGGCAAAAATACAAAGGGGTTAACCTTCCTTTTTTTTTGACCGAAAAATCTTCCGTCTCAGAATTGATTTTTATGACTCTTTCCCGACCAATTGCACACCCAAGAACTCAGAAAACGCAGCGAAACGAGCGTGGGACCAACAGGAGAGAAATGGCCAGCGAAAAAGCACCAGCTGAAAAATGTCGAAAACACAGGTTCTCGTTTTTTGGCTGTAACTTTTGATCCGTTGATCGCAGCCTAACGGGACTGCGCCCGATCGATTCCTCTCGCAAATTTACGTCGGACTAGTGCCAGAAAGAATTTATTCCAGCACTTTTCAAAATCGCGAAAATTTTCGGCAAAAATACAAAGGGGTTAACCTTCCTTTTTTTTTGACCGAAAAATCTTCCGTCTCAGAATTGATTTTTATGACTCTTTCCCGACCAATTGCACACCCAAGAACTCAGAAAACGCAGCGAAACGAGCGTGGGACCAACAGGAGAGAAATGGCCAGCGAAAAAGCACCAGCTGAAAAATGTCGAAAACACAGGTTCTCGTTTTTTGGCTGTAACTTTTCATCCGTTGATCGCAGCCTAACGGGACTGCGCCCGATCGATTCCTCTCGCAAATTTACGTCGGACTAGTGCCAGAAAGAATTTATTCCAGCACTTTTCAAAATCGCGAAAATTTTCGCCAAAAATACAAAGGGGTTAACCTTCCTTTTTTTTGACCGAAAAATCTTCCGTCTCAGAATTGATTTGTATGACCCTTTCCCGACCAATTGCACCCCCAAGAACTCCGAAAACGCAGCGAAACGAGCGTGGGACCAACAGGAGAGAAATGGCCAGCGAAAAAGCACCAGCTGAAAAATGTCGAAAACACAGGTTCTCGTTTTTTGGCTGTAACTTTTGATCCGTTGATCGCAGCCCATTGGAACTGCGCCCAATCGATTTCTCTCGCAAATTTACGTCGGACTAGTGCCAGAAAGAATTTATTCCAGCACTTTTCAAAATCGCGAAAATTTTCGCCAAAAATACAAAGGGGTTAACCTTCCTTTTTTTTTGACCGAAAAATCTTCCGTCTCAGAATTGATTTTTATGACTCTTTCCCGACCAATTGCACACCCAAGAACTCAGAAAACGCAGCAAAACGAGCGTGGGACCAACAGGAGAGAAATGGCCAGCGAAAAAGCACCAGCTGAAAAATGTCGAAAACACAGGTTCTCGTTTTTTGGCTGTAACTTTTCATCCGTTGATCGCAGCCTAACGGGACTGCGCCCGATCGATTCCTCTCGCAAATTTACGTCGGACTAGTGCCAGAAAGAATTTGTTCCAGCACTTTTCAAAATCGCGAAAATTTTCGCCAAAAATACAAAGGGGTTAACCTTCCTTTTTTTTTGACCGAAAAATCTTCCGTCTCGTAATTGATTTGTATGACCCTTTCCCGACCAATTGCACCCCCAAGAACTCAGAAAACGCAGCGAAACGAGCGTGGGACCAACAGGAGAGAAATGGCCAGCGAAGAAGCACCAGCTGAAAAATGTCGAAAACACAGGTTCTCGTTTTTTGGCTGTAACTTTTGATCCGTTGATCGCATCCCATTGGGACTGCGCCCAATCGATTTCTCTCGCAGAATTACGTCGGACTAGTGCCAGAAAGAATTCGTTTCAGCACTTTTCAAAATCGCGGAAATTTTCGCTCAAAATACAAAGGGGTTAACCTTCCTTTTTTTTTGACCGAAAAATCTTCCGTCTCAGAATTGATTTTTATGACTCTTTCCCGACCGATTGCACCCACAAGAACTCAGAAAACGCAGCGAAACGAGCGTGGGACCAACAGGAGAGAAATGGCCAGCGAAAAAGCACCAGCTGAAAAATGTCGAAAACACAGGTTCTCGTTTTTTGGCTGTAACTTTTGATCCGTTGATCGCAGCCTATTGGGACTGCGCCCAATCGATTGCTCTCGCAAAAATACGTCGGACTAGTGCCAGAAAGAATTTATTCCGGCCTTTTTCAAAATCGCGAAAATTTTCGCCAAAAATACAAAGGGGTTAACCTTCCTTTTTTTTTGACCGAAAAATCTTCCGTCTCAGAATTGATTTTTATGACTCTTTCCCGACCAATTGCACCCCCAAGAACTCAGAAAACGCAGCGAAACGAGCGTGGGACCAACAGGAGAGAAATGGCCAGCGAAAAAGCACCAGCTGAAAAATGTCGAAAACACAGGTTCTCGTTTTTTGGCTGTAACTTTTCATCCGTTGATCGCAGCCTAACGGGACTGCGCCCGATCGATTCCTCTCGCAAATTTACGTCGGACTAGTGCCAGAAAGAATTTATTCCAGCACTTTTCAAAATCGCCAAAATTTTCGCCAAAAATACAAAGGGGTTAACCTTCCTTTTTTTTTGACCGAAAAATTTTCCGTCTCAGAATTGATTTGTATGACCCTTTCCCGACCAATTGGACCCCCAGGAACTCAGAAAACGCAGCGAAAAGAGCGTGGGACCAACAGGAGAGAAATGGCGAGCGAAAAAGCACCAGCTGAAAAATGTCGAAAACACAGGTTCTCGTTTTCTGGCTGTAACTTTTGATCCGTTGATCACAGCCTATTGAGACTGCGCCCAATCGATTTCTCTCGCAAAATTACGTCGGAGTAGTGCCAGAAAGAATTTATTCCAGCACTTTTCAAAATCGCGAAAATTTTCGCCAAAAATACAAAGGGGTTAGCCTTCCTTTTTTTTTGACCGAAAAATCTTCCGTCTCAGAATTGATTTGTATGACCCTTTCCCGACCAATTGGACCCCCAGGAACTCAGAAAACGCAGCGAAAAGAGCGTGGGACCAACAGGAGAAAAAGGACGAGCGAAAACGCACCGGCTGAAAACGTCGAAAACACGGGTTCTCGTTTTTTGGCTGTAACTTTTGATCCGTTGATCGCAGCCTAACGGGACTGCGCCCGATCGATTTCTCTCGCAAATTTACGTCGGACTAGTGCCAGAAAGAATTTATTCCAGCACTTTTCAAAATCGCGAAAATTTTCGCCAAAAATACAAAGGGGTTAACCTTCCTTTTTTTGTGACCGAAAAATCTTCCGTCTCAGAATTGATTTGTATGACCCTTCCCCGACCAATTGTACCCCCAGGAACACAGAAAACGCAGCGAAAAGAGCGTGGGACCAACAGGAGAGAAATGGCGAGCGAAAAAGCACCAGCTGAAAAATGTCGAATACACAGGTTCTCGTTTTTTGGCTGTAACTTTTCATCCGTTGATCGCAGCCTAACGGGACTGCGCCCGATCGATTCCTCTCGCAAATTTACGTCGGACTAGTGCCAGAAAGAATTTATTCCAGCACTTTTCAAAATCGCGAAAATTTTCGCCAAAAATACAAAGGGGTTAACCTTCCTTTTTTTTTGACCGAAAAATCTTGCGTCTCTGAATTAATTTGTATGACGCTTTCCCGACCAATTGGACCCCCAGGAACTCAGTAAACGCAGCGAAACGAGCGTGAGACCAACAGGAGAGAAATGGCCAGCGAAAAAGCACCAGCTGAAAAATGTCGAAAACACAGGTTCTCGTTTTCTGGCTGTAACTTTTGATCCGTTGATCGCAGCCCATTGGAACTGCGCCCAATCGATTTCTCTCGCAGAATTACGTCAGACTAGTGCCAGACAGAATTTATTCCAGCACTTTTCAAAATCGCGAAAATTTTCGCCAAAATACAAAGGGGTTAACCTTCCTTTTTTTTTGACCGGAAAATCTCCCGTTGCAGAATTGATTTGTATGACGCTTTCCCGACCAATTGGACCCCCAGGAACTCAGAAAACGCAGCGAAACGAGCGTGAGACCAACAGGAGAGAAATGGCCAGCGAAGAAGCACCAGCTGAAAAATGTCGAAAACACAGGTTCTCGTTTTTTGGCTGTAACTTTTGATCCGTTGATCGCATCCCATTGGGACTGCACCCAATCGATTTCTCTCGCAGAATTACGTCGGACTAGTGCCAGAAGGAATTCGTTCCAGCACTTTTCAAAATCGCGAAAATTTTCGCTCAAAATACAAAGGGGTTAACCTTCCTTTTTTTTTGACCGAAAAATCTTCCGTCTCAGAATTGATTTGTATGACCCTTTCCCGACCAATTGCACCCCCAAGAACTCAGACAACGCAGCGAAACGAGCGTGGGACCAACAGGAGAGAAATGGCCAGCGAAAAAGCACCAGCTGAAAAATGTCGAAAACACAGGTTCTCGTTTTTTGGCTGTAACTTTTGATCCGTTGATCGCAGCCCATTGGAACTGCGCCCAATCGATTTCTCTCGCAGAATTACGTCAGACTAGTGCCAGACAGAATTTATTCCAGCACTTTTCAAAATCGCGAAAATTTTCGCCAAAATACAAAGGGGTTAACCTTCCTTTTTTTTTGACCGGAAAATCTCCCGTTGCAGAATTGATTTGTATGACGCTTTCCCGACCAATGGGACCCCCAGAAACACAGAAAACGCAGCGAAACGAGCGTGAGACCAACAGGAGAGAAATGGCCAGCGAAAAAGCACCAGCTGAAAAATGTCGAAAACACAGGTTCTCGTTTTTTGGCTGTAACTTTTCATCCGTTGATCGCAGCCTAACGGGACTGCACCCGATCGATTCCTCTCGCAAATTTACGTCGGACTAGTGCCAGAAAGAATTTATTCCAGCACTTTTCAAAATCGCGAAAATTTTCGCCAAAAATACAAAGGGGTTAACCTTCCTTTTTTTTTGACCGAAAAATCTTGCGTCTCTGAATTAATTTGTATGACGCTTTCCCGACCAGTTGGACCCCCAGGAACTCAGAAAACGCAGCGAAACGAGCGTGAGACCAACAGGAGAGAAATGGCCAGCGGAGAAGCACCAGCTGAAAAATGTCGAAAACACAGGTTCTCGTTTTTTGGCTGTAACTTTTGATCCGTTGATCGCATCCCATTGGGACTGCGCCCAATCGATTTCTCTCGCAGAATTACGTCGGACTAGTGCCAGATAGAATTCGTTTCAGCACTTTTCAAAATCGCGAAAATTTTCGCTCAAAATACAAAGGGGTTAACCTTCCTTTTTTTTTGACCGAAAAATCTTGCGTCTCTGAATTAATTTGTATGACGCTTTCCCGACCAATTGGACCCCCAGGAACTCAGAAAACGCAGCGAAAAGAGCGTGGGACCAACAGGAGAGAAATGGCGAGCGAAAAAGCACCAGCTGAAAAATGTCGAAAACACAGGTTCTCGTTTTCTGGCTGTAACTTTTGATCCGTTGATCGCAGCCCATTGGAACCGCGCCCAATCGATTTCTCTCGCAGAATTACGTCAGACTAGTGCCAGACAGAATTTATTCCAGCACTTTTCAAAATCGCGAAAATTTTCGCCAAAATACAAAGGGGTTAACCTTCCTTTTTTTTTGACCGGAAAATCTCCCGTTGCAGAATTGATTTGTATGACGCTTTCCCGACCAATTGGACCCCCAGGAACTCAGAAAACGCAGCGAAACGAGCGTGAGACCAACAGGAGAGAAATGGCCAGCGAAGAAGCACCAGCTGAAAAATGTCGAAAACACAGGTTCTCGTTTTTTGGCTGTAACCTTTGATCCGTTGATCGCATCCCATTGGGACTGCGCCCAATCGATTTCTCTCGCAGAATTACGTCGGACTAGTGCCAGAAAGAATTCGTTCCAGCACTTTTCAAAATCGCGAAAATTTTCGCTCAAAATACAAAGGGGTTAACCTTCCTTTTTTTTTGACCGAAAAATCTTCCGTCTCAGAATTGATTTGTATGACCCTTTCCCGACCAATTGCACCCCCAAGAACTCAGAAAACGCAGCGAAACGAGCGTGGGACCAACAGGAGAGAAATGGCCAGCGAAAAAGCACTAGCTGAAAAATGTCGAAAACACAGGTTCTCGTTTTTTGGCTGTAACTTTTGATCCGTTGATCGCAGCCCATTGGAACTGCGCTCAATCGATTTCTCTCGCAGAATTACGTCAGACTAGTGCCAGACAGAATTTATTCCAGCACTTTTCAAAATCGCGAAAATTTTCGCCAGAATACAAAGGGTTAACCTTCCTTTTTTTTTGACCGGAAAATCTCCCGTTGCAGAATTGATTTGTATGACGCTTTCCCGACCAATGGGACCCCCAGAAACACAGAAAACGCAGCGAAACGAGCGTGAGACCAACAGGAGAGAAATGGCCAGCTAAAAAGCACCAGCTGAAAAATGTCGAAAACACAGGTTCTCGTTTTTTGGCTGTAACTTTTCATCCGTTGATCGCAGCCTAACGGGACTGCACCCGATCGATTCCTCTCGCAAATTTACGTCGGACTAGTGCCAGAAAGAATTTATTCCAGCACTTTTCAAAATCGCGAAAATTATCGCCAAAAATACAAAGGGGTTAACCTTCCTTTTTTTTTGACCGAAAAATCTTGCGTCTCTGAATTAATTTGTATGACGCTTTCCCGACCAATTGGACCCCCAGGAACTCAGAAAACGCAGCAAAACGAGCGTGAGACCAACAGGAGAGAAATGGCCAGCGAAGAAGCACCAGCTGAAAAATGTCGAAAACACAGGTTCTCGTTTTTTGGCTGTAACTTTTGATCCGTTGATCGCATCCCATTGGGACTGCGCCCAATCAATTTCTCTCGCAGAATTACGTCGGACTAGTGCCAGAAAGAATTCATTCCAGCACTTTTCAAAATCGCGAAAATTTTCGCCCAAAATACAAAGGGGTTAACCTTCCTTTTTTTTTGACCGAAAAATCTTCCGTCTCAGAATTGATTTGTATGACCCTTTCCCGACCAATTGCACCCCCAAGAACTCAGAAAACGCAGCGAAACGAGCGTGGGACCAACAGGAGAGAAATGGCCAGCGAAAAAGCACCAGCTGAAAAATGTCGAAAACACAGGTTCTCGTTTTTTGGCTGTAACTTTTGATCCGTTGATCGCAGCCTAATGGGACTGCTTTCAATCGATTTCTCTCGCAAATTTACGTCGGACTAGTGCCAGAAAGAATTTATTCCAGCACTTTTCAAAATCCCGAAAATTTTCGGCAAAAATACAAAGGGGTTAACCTTCCTTTTTTTTTGACCGAAAAATCTTCCGTCTCAGAATTGATTTTTATGACTCTTTCCCGACCAATTGCACACCCAAGAACTCAGAAAACGCAGCGAAACGAGCGTGGGACCAACAGGAGAGAAATGGCCAGCGAAAAAGCACCAGCTGAAAAATGTCGAAAACACAGGTTCTCGTTTTTTGGCTGCAACTTTTGATCCGTTGATCGCAGCCCATTGGAACTGCGCCCAATCGATTTCTCTCGCAAATTTACGTCGGACTAGTGCCAGAAAGAATTTATTCCAGCACTTTTCAAAATCGCGAAAATTTTCGCCAAAAATACAAAGGGGTTAACCTTCCTTTTTTTTTGACCGAAAAATCTTCCGTCTCAGAATTGATTTTTATGACTCTTTCCCGACCAATTGCACACCCAAGAACTCAGAAAACGCAGCAAAACGAGCGTGTGACCAACAGGAGAGAAATGGCCAGCGAAAAAGCACCAGCTGAAAAATGTCGAAAACACAGGTTCTCGTTTTTTGGCTGTAACTTTTGATCCGTTGATCGCAGCCCATTGGAACTGCGCTCAATTGATTTTTCTCGCAGAATTACGTCAGACTAGTGCCAGACAGAATTTATTCCAGCACTTTTCAAAATCGCGAAAATTTTCGCCAGAATACAAAGGGGTTAACCTTCCTTTTTTTTTGACCGGAAAATCTCCCGTTGCAGAATTCATTTGTATGACGCTTTCCCGACCAATGGGACCCCCAGAAACACAGAAAACGCAGCGAAACGAGCGTGAGACCAACAGGAGAGAAATGGCCAGCGAAAAAGCACCAGCTGAAAAATGTCGAAAACACAGGTTCTCGTTTTTTGGCTGTAACTTTTCATCCGTTGATCGCAGCCTAACGGGACTGCGCCCGATCGATTCCTCTCGCAAATTTACGTCGGACTAGTGCCAGAAAGAATTTATTCCAGCACTTTTCAAAATCGCGAAAATTTTCGCCAAAAATACAAAGGGGTTAACCTTCCTTTTTTTTTGACCGAAAAATCTTGCGTCTCTGAATTAATTTGTATGACGCTTTCCCGACCAATTGGACCCCCAGGAACTCAGAAAACGCAGCGAAACGAGCGTGAGACCAACAGGAGAGAAATGGCCAGCGAAGAAGCACCAGCTGAAAAATGTCGAAAACACAGGTTCTCGTTTTTTGGCTGTAACTTTTGATCCGTTGATCGCATCCCATTGGGACTGCGCCCAACGATTTCTCTCGCAGAATTACGTCGGACTAGTGCCAGAAAGAATTCGTTTCAGCACTTTTCAAAATCGCGGAAATTTTCGCTCAAAATACAAAGGGGTTAACCTTCCTTTTTTTTCGACCGAAAAATCTTCCGTCTCAGAATTGATTTTTATGACTCTTTCCCGACCAATTGCACCCCCAAGAACTCAGAAAACGCAGCGAAACGAGCGTGGGACCAACAGGAGAGAAATGGCCAGCGAAAAAGCACCAGCTGAAAAATGTCGAAAACACAGGTTCTCGTTTTCTGGCTGTAACTTTTGATCCGTTGATCACAGCCTATTAAGACTGCGCCCAATCGATTTCTCTCGCAAAATTACGTCGGAGTAGTGCCAGAAAGAATTTATTCCAGCACTTTTCAAAATCGCGAAAATTTTCGCCAAAAATACAAAGGGGTTAGCCTTCCTTTTTTTTTGACCGAAAAATCTTCCGTCTCAGAATTGATTTGTATGACCCTTTCCCGACCAATTGGACCCCCAGGAACTCGGAAAATGCAGCGAAAAGAGCGTGGGACCAACAGGAGAAAAAGGGCGAGCGAAAAAGCACCGGCTGAAAACGTCGAAAACACGGGTTCTCGTTTTTTGGCTGTAACTTTTGATCCGTTGATCGCAGCCTAACGGGACTGCGCCCGATCGATTTCTCTCGCAAATTTACGTCGGACTAGTGCCAGAAAGAATTTATTTCAGCACTTTTCAAAATCGCGAAAATTTTCGCCAAAAATACAAAGGGGTTAACCTTCCTTTTTTTGTGACCGAAAAATCTTCCGTCTCAGAATTGATTTGTATGACCCTTCCCCGACCAATTGTACCCCCAGGAACACAGAAAACGCAGCGAAAAGAGCGTGGGACCAACAGGAGAGAAATGGCGAGCGAAAAAGCACCAGCTGAAAAATGTCGAATACACAGGTTCTCGTTTTTTGGCTGTAACTTTTCATCCGTTGATCGCAGCCTAACGGGACTGCGCCCGATCGATTCCTCTCGCAAGTTTACGTCGGACTAGCGCCAGAAAGAATTTATTCAAGCACTTTTCAAAATCGCGAAAATTTTCGCCAAAATACGAAGGGGTTAACCTTCCTTTTTTTTTGACCGGAAAATCTCCCGTTGCAGAATTGATTTGTATGACCCTTTCCCGACCAATTGGACCCCCAGGAACACAGAAAACGCAGCGAAACGAGCGTGAGACCAACAGGAGAGAAATGGCCAGCGAAAAAGCACCAGCTGAAAAATGTCGAAAACACAGGTTCTCGTTTTTTGGCTGTAACTTTTGATCCGTTGATCGCATCCCATTGAGACTGCGCCCAATCGATTTCTCTCGCAGAATTACGTCGGACTAGTGCCAGAAAGAATTCGTTCCAGCACTTTTCAAAATCGCGAAAATTTTCGCCAAAAATACAAAGGGGTTAACCTTCCTTTTTTTTTGACCGAAAAATCTTCCGTCTCAGAATTGATTTGTATGACCCTTTCCCGACCAATTGGACCCCCAGGAACTCAGAAAACGCAGCGAGAAGAGCGTGGGACCAACAGGAGAGAAATGGCGAGCGAAAAAGCACCAGCTGAAAAATGTCGAAAACACAGGTTCTCGTTTTTTGGCTGTAACTTTTGATCCGTTGATCGCATCCCATTGAGACTGCGCCCAATCGATTTCTCTCGCAGAATTACGTCGGACTAGTGCCAGAAAGAATTCGTTCCAGCACTTTTCAAAATCGCGAAAATTTTCGCTTAAAATACAAAGGGGTTGACCTTCCTTTTTTTTTGACCGAAAAATCTTCCGTCTCAGAATTGATTTGTATGACCCTTTCCCGACCAATTGCACCCCCAAGAACTCAGAAAACGCAGCGAAACGAGCGTGGGACCAACAGGAGAGAAATGGCCAGCGAAAAAGCACCAGCTGAAAAATGTCGAAAACACAGGTTCTCGTTTTTTGGCTGTAACTTTTGATCCGTTGATCGCAGCCCATTGGAACTGCGCCCAATCGATTTCTCTCGCAGAATTACGTCAGACTAGTGCCAGACAGAATTTATTCCAGCACTTTTCAAAATCGCGAAAATTTTCGCCAAAATACAAAGGGGTTAACCTTCCTTTTTTTTTGACCGGAAAATCTCCCGTTGCAGAATTGATTTGTATGACGCTTTCCCGACCAATTGGACCCCCAGGAACTCAGAAAACGCAGCGAAACGAGCGTGAGACCAACAGGAGAGAAATGGCCAGCGAAGAAGCACCAGCTGAAAAATGTCGAAAACACAGGTTCTCGTTTTTTGGCTGTAACTTTTGATCCGTTGATCGCATCCCATTGGGACTGCGCCCAATCGATTTCTCTCGCAGAATTACGTCGGACTAGTGCCAGAAAGAATTCGTTCCAGCACTTTTCAAAATCGCGAAAATTTTCGCCAAAATACAAAGGGGTTAACCTTCCTTTTTTTTTGACCGGAAAATCTCCCGTTGCAGAATTGATTTGTATGACGCTTTCCCGACCAATGGGACCCCCAGAAACACAGAAAACGCAGCGAAACGAGCGTGAGACCAACAGGAGAGAAATGGCCAGCGAAAAAGCACCAGCTGAAAAATGTCGAAAACACAGGTTCTCGTTTTTTGGCTGTAACTTTTCATCCGTTGATCGCAGCCTAACGGGACTGCGCCCGATCGATTCCTCTCGCAAATTTACGTCGGACTAGTGCCAGGAAGATCTTATTCCAGCACTTTTCAAAATCGCGAAAATTTTCGCCAAAAATACAAAGGGGTTAACCTTCCTTTTTTTTTGACCGGAAAATCTTGCGTCTCTGAATTAATTTGTATGACGCTTTCCCGACCAATTGGACCCCCAGGAACTCAAAAACGCAGCGAAACGAGCGTGAGACCAACAGGAGAGAAATGGCCAGCGAAGAAGCACCAGCTGAAAAATGTCGAAAACACAGGTTCTCGTTTTTTGGCTGTAACTTTTCATCCGTTGATCGCAGCCTAACGGGACTGCGCCCGATCGATTCCTCTCGCAAATTTACGTCGGACTAGTGCCAGAAAGAATTTATTCCAGCACTTTTCAAAATCGCGAAAATTTTCGCCAAAAATACAAAGGGGTTAACCTTCCTTTTTTTTTGACCGAAAAATCTTCCGTCTCAGAATTGATTTGTATGACCCTTTCCCGACCAATTGGACCCCCAGGAACTCAGAAAACGCAGCGAAAAGAGCGTGGGACCAACAGGAGAGAAATGGCGAGCGAAAAAGCACCAGCTGAAAAATGTCGAGAACACAGGTTCTCGTTTTCTGGCTGTAACTTTTGATCCGTTGATCACAGCCTATTAAGACTGCGCCCAATCGATTTCTCTCGCAAAATTACGTCGGAGTAGTGCCAGAAAGAATTTATTCCAGCCATTTTCAAAATCGCGAAAATTTTCGCCAAAAATACAAAGGGGTTAGCCTTCCTTTTTTTTTGACCGAAAAATCTTTCGTCTCAGAATTGATTTGTATGACCCTTTCCCGACCAATTGGACCCCCAGGAACTCAGAAAACGCAGCGAAAAGAGCGTGGGACCAACAGGAGAAAAAGGGCGAGCGAAAAAGCACCGGCTGAAAACGTCGAAAACACGGGTTCTCGTTTTTTGGCTGTAACTTTTGATCCGTTGATCGCAGCCTAACGGGACTGCGCCCGATCGATTTCTCTCGCAAATTTACGTCGGACTAGTGCCAGAAAGAATTTATTCCAGCACTTTTCAAAATCGCGAAAATTTTCGCCAAAAATACAAAGGGGTTAACCTTCCTTTTTTTGTGACCGAAAAATCTTCCGTCTCAGAATTGATTTGTATGACCCTTCCCCGACCAATTGTACCCCCAGGAACACAGAAAACGCAGCGAAAAGAGCGTGGGACCAACAGGAGAGAAATGGCGAGCGAAAAAGCACCAGCTGAAAAATGTCGAATACACAGGTTCTCGTTTTTTGGCTGTAACTTTTCATCCGTTGATCGCAGCCTAACGGGACTGCGCCCGATCGATTCCTCTCGCAAGTTTACGTCGGACTAGTGCCAGAAAGAATTTATTCCAGCACTTTTCAAAATCGCGAAAATTTTCGCCAAAATACGAAGGGGTTAACCTTCCTTTTTTTTTGACCGGAAAATCTCCCGTTGCAGAATTGATTTGTATGACCCTTTCCCGACCAATTGGACCCCCAGGAACACAGAAAACGCAGCGAAACGAGCGTGAGACCAACAGGAGAGAAATGGCCAGCGAAAAAGCACCAGCTGAAAAATGTCGAAAACACAGGTTCTCGTTTTTTGGCTGTAACTTTTGATCCGTTGATCGCAGCCTAACGGGACTGCGCCCGATCGATTCCTCTCGCAAATTTACGTCGGACTAGTGCCAGAAAGAATTTATTCCAGCACTTTTCAAAATCGCGAAAATTTTCGCCAAAAATACAAAGGGGTTAACCTTCCTTTTTTTTTGACCGAAAAATCTTCCGTCTCAGAATTGATTTGTATGACCCTTTCCCGACCAATTGGACCCCCAGGAACTCAGAAAACGCAGCGAAAAGAGCGTGGGACCAACAGGAGAGAAATGGCGAGCGAAAAAGCACCAGCTGAAAAATGTCGAAAACACAGGTTCTCGTTTTTTGGCTGTAACTTTTGATCCGTTGATCACAGCCTATTGAGACTGCGCCCAATCGATTTCTCTCGCAAAATTACGTCGGAGTAGTGCCAGAAAGAATTTATTCCAGCACTTTTCAAAATCGCGAAAATTTTCGCCAAAAATACAAAGAGGTTAACCTTCCTTTTTTTTTGATCGAAAAATCTTCCGTCTCAGAATTGATTTGTATGACCCTTTCCCGACCAATTGGACCCCCAGGAACTCAGAAAACGCAGCGAAAAGAGCGTGGGACCAACAGGAGAAAAAGGGCGAGCGAAAGAGCACCGGCTGAAAACGTCGAAAACACGGGTTCTCGTTTTTTGGCTGTAACTTTTGATCCGTTGATCGCAGCCTAACGGGACTGCGCCCGATCGATTTCTCTCGCAAATTTACGTCGGACTAGTGCCAGAAAGAATTTATTCCAGCACTTTTCAAAATCGCGAAAATTTTCGCCAAAAATACAAAGGGGTTAACCTTCCTTTTTTTTTGACCGAAAAATCTTCCGTCTCAGAATTGATTTGTATGACCCTTCCCCGACCAATTGTACCCCCAGGAACACAGAAAACGCAGCGAAAAGAGCGTGGGACCAACAGGAGAGAAATGGCGAGCGAAAAAGCACCAGCTGAAAAATGTCGAATACACAGGTTCTCGTTTTTTGGCTGTAACTTTTCATCCGTTGATCGCAGCCCATTGGAACTGCGCCCAATCGATTTCTCTCGCAGAATTACGTCGGACTAGTGCCAGACAGAATTTATTCCAGCACTATTCAAAATCGCGAAAATTTTCGCCAAAATACAAAGGGGTTAACCTTCCTTTTTTTTTGACCGGAAAATCTCCCGTTGCAGAATTGATTTGTATGACCCTATCCCGACCAATTGGACCCCCAGGAACTCAGAAAACGCAGCGAAAAGAGCGTGGGATCAACAGGAGAGGAATGGCGAGCGAAAACCACCAGCTGAAAAATGTCGAAAACACAGGTTCTCGTTTTTTGGCTGTAACTTTTGATCTGTTGATCACAGCCTATTAAGACTGCGCCCAATCGATTTCTCTCGCAAAATTACGTCGGAGTAGTGCCAGAAAGAATTTATTCCAGCACTTTTCAAAATCGCGAAAATTTTCGCCAAAAATACAAAGGGGTTAACCTTCCTTTTTTTTTGACCGAAAAATCTTCCGTCTCAGAATTGATTTGTATGACCCTTTCCCGAACAATTGTACCCCCAGGAACTCAGAAAACGCAGCGAAAAGAGCGTGGGACCAACAGGAGAGAAATGGCGAGCGAAAAAGCACCAGCTGAAAAATGTCGAAAACACAGGTTCTCGTTTTTTGGCTGTAACTTTTGATCCGTTGATAGCAGCCCATTGAGATTGCGCCCAATCGATTTCCCTCGCAGAAATACGTCGGACTAGTGCCAGAGAGAATTCATTCCAGCACTTTTCAAAATCGCGAAAATTTTCGCCAAATATACAAAGGGGTTGACCTTCCTTTTTTTTTGACCGAAAAATCTTTCGTCTCAGAATTGATTTGTATGACCCTCTCCCGACCAATTGGACCCCCAGGAACTCAGAAAACGCAGCGAAAAGAGCGTGGGACCAACAGGAGAAAAAGGGCGAGCGAAAAAGCACCGGCTGAAAACGTCGAAAACACGGGTTCTCGTTTTTTGGCTGTAACTTTTGATCCGTTGATCGCAGCCTAACGGGACTGCGCCCGATCGATTTCTCTCGCAAATTTACGTCGGACTAGTGCCAGAAAGAATTTATTCCAGCACTTTTCAAAATCGCGAAAATTTTCGCCAAAAATACAAAGGGGTTAACCTTCCTTTTTTTTTGACCGAAAAATCTTCCGTCTCAGAATTGATTTGTATGACCCTTCCCCGACCAATTGTACCCCCAGGAACACAGAAAACGCAGCGAAAAGAGCGTGGGACCAACAGGAGAGAAATGGCGAGCGAAAAAGCACCAGCTGAAAAATGTCGAATACACAGGTTCTCGTTTTTTGGCTGTAACTTTTCATCCGTTGATCGCAGCCCATTGGAACTGCGCCCAATCGATTTCTCTCGCAGAATTACGTCGGACTAGTGCCAGACAGAATTTATTCCAGCACTATTCAAAATCGCGAAAATTTTCGCCAAAATACAAAGGGGTTAACCTTCCTTTTTTTTTGACCGGAAAATCTCCCGTTGCAGAATTGATTTGTATGACCCTATCCCGACCAATTGGACCCCCAGGAACTCAGAAAACGCAGCGAAAAGAGCGTGGGATCAACAGGAGAGGAATGGCGAGCGAAAACCACCAGCTGAAAAATGTCGAAAACACAGGTTCTCGTTTTTTGGCTGTAACTTTTGATCTGTTGATCACAGCCTATTAAGACTGCGCCCAATCGATTTCTCTCGCAAAATTACGTCGGAGTAGTGCCAGAAAGAATTTATTCCAGCACTTTTCAAAATCGCGAAAATTTTCGCCAAAAATACAAAGGGGTTAACCTTCCTTTTTTTTTGACCGAAAAATCTTCCGTCTCAGAATTGATTTGTATGACCCTTTCCCGAACAATTGTACCCCCAGGAACTCAGAAAACGCAGCGAAAAGAGCGTGGGACCAACAGGAGAGAAATGGCGAGCGAAAAAGCACCAGCTGAAAAATGTCGAAAACACAGGTTCTCGTTTTTTGGCTGTAACTTTTCATCCGTTGATCGCAGCCTATTGGGACTGCGCCCAATCGATTGCTTTCGCAAAATTACGTCGGACTAGTGCCAGAAAGAATTTATTCCGGCCTTTTTCAAAATCGCGAAAATTTTCGCCAAAAATACAAAGGGGTCAACCTTCCTTTTTTTTTTGACCGAAAAATCTTCCGTCTCAGAATTGATTTTTATGACTCTTTCCCGACCAATTGCACCCACAAGAACTCAGAAAACGCAGCGAAACGAGCGTGGGACCAACAGGAGAGAAATGGCCAGCGAAAAAGCACCAGCTGAAAAATGTCGAAAACACAGGTTCTCGTTTTTTGGCTGTAACTTTTGATCCGTTGATCGCAGCCCATTGGAACTGCGCCCAATCGATTTCTCTCGCAGAATTACGTCGGACTAGTGCCAGACAGAATTTATTCCAGCACTTTTCAAAATCGCGAAAATTTTCGCCAAAATACAAAGGGGTTAACCTTCCTTTTTTTTTGACCGGAAAATCTCCCGTTGCAGAATTGATTTGTATGACCCTCTCCCGACCAATTGGACCCCCAGGAACTCAGAAAACGCAGCGAAAAGAGCATGGGATCAACAGGAGAGGAATGGCGAGCGAAAACCACCAGCTGAAAAATGTCGAAAACACAGGTTCTCGTTTTTTGGCTGTAACTTTTGATCCGTTGATCACAGCCTATTAAGACTGCGCCCAATCGATTTCTCTCGCAAAATTACGTCGGACTAGTGCCAGAAAGAATTTATTCCGGCCTTTTCCAAAATCGCGAAAATTTTCGCCAAAAATACAAAGGGGTTATAAACCTTTCTTTTTTTTTGATCGAAGAATCTTCCGTCTCAGAATTGATTTGTAAGACTCTTTCCCGACCAATTGGACCCCCAGGAACTCAGAAAACGCAGCGAAAAGAGCGTGGGACCAACAGGAGAGCAAAGACGAGCGATATTTATCATTTATTCATGATCAATACGTGATGCATACTATAAATTTTATAATTGTCTAGGAAACATACTAGATTATTCACAATAATCGGCTATAATATGACAATAAAAGAATTGTTCGTTTCGATATGGGATTTAATTCTACATGCAGTCCATATATTTCATAACATCAATATTCAGAATTAGGAGTAGGAGTAGGAGTAGGATCAGAAGTAGGAGTAGGAGTAGGAGTTAGAGTAGGAGTAGTAGTAGGTGAAGAAGTTGGAGTAGTGGGAGTTGGAGTAGGAGTTGGAGTTAACGTAGAAGTAGGAGCAGTAGAAGTAAGAGTAGTAGTAGTAGGAGTAGGGTAGGGTAGGGTAGGGTAGGGTAGGGTAGGGCAGAGGGTAGGGGGTAGGGGGTAGGGTTGCCCCCATCACCACCCCACCACAGCTTTACCCCACCACCCCATCACTCCACTACCCCAACACCCCAACAACCCATGATCACACCACCCCAACACCTCACCACCATCGCACTACCTTCAATCACCTTTGACGACCTCCGTCCTTTTTGTCGCCCTCGATCAGCCGCAAACACTTCTTACCGCCTTCAACCACCTCCAGCGACCACCGCTGACCACCTCGGGTTATGCCTTGAATAGTAATAAATATTTTCAGTATAAGAACACGTCAAAAATATTGTGTGAGGATTTATATAATTATTTATTAAATTAATAAAATAATAAATTTTATCAGCGCACTTATAGCTACTGAATTTGTGCTTGAACGAAGAAAAATTTAAATGATTTATTGTAAACATGACAAGTTTAAAAAATTTCAGATAAAATATAATCAACCTTGCTACCAAATATTATAAAAATGTTATAAAAATAAAAAACTCACCATTCATAAATCCTCGTCCTTCTCCTCCTTGTCTTCCTCCTGGTCCCGCACGATCACCCGTAACCACCTCTAACCACCTCCGACCACCTCCAACTACCGCCAACCACCTCCAACGACCACCACTGACCACCTCGGGTTATACATCGAATACTAATAAATACTTTAACTATTAGAACACATCAAAAATATTGTGTAAGGATTATTATAACTTTTGTATTGACACATTTCACCAAGAAGATTATGAGAAAATTATAAAAACTTATAGGAATTTTACTATCGCAATGATAGCCACTGAAGTTGGGCTTGCGCGAAAAATGAATTGCAATAATTTATTGTAAGCGTGACAAGATTAAAAATTTTAGTAAAATATAATTACAATTGCCATTAAATAATATAAAAATGTTTTACTCACCGAGTACAAATCCTCGTCCTCCTCTTCCTCATCCTCCTCCTCGTCCTCCTCCTCTACCACCGGCAACCCCCGCCAACTACCGCCAACGACTACCGCTAACCACCTTGGGTTATACCTTCAATATTAATAAATATTTTTCGTGAAATTTAGAACACTTGAAAATATTGTGTACTGATTAAATATAATTTTTCTATTGACACATTATACCAAGAAGATTATGAGAAACTTATCAAAAAGTAAAGAAATTTTACTTGCGCATTGACAGCTACTGAATTTGGACTTGCGCGGAGAATGAATTGAAATAATTTATTGTAAACGTGACAAGTTTACAAAATTTGAGATCAAATATAACTACAATTGCCATTAAATATTATAATAAAGTTAAACTCACCGAGCACAAATCCTCGTCCTCCTCGTCCTCCCCCTCGTCCTCTTCCGAACACTTCCAACGACCACCGCTAACGACCTTGGGTTGTACCTTGAATAGTAATAAATGTTTTCAGTATAAGAACACATCAAAAATATTGTGTAAAGATTAATATAATAAATTAAATAATCCATTGTAGAATGAATTTTATCTACGCATTTATAGCCACTGAATTTGTGCTTGCGCGAAAAATGAATTGAAATAATCTATTGTAAACGTGACAAGTTTAATAAATTTTAGATAAAATGTAATTACAATTGCAATTAAATATTATAAACATGCTAAACTCACCGAGCACAAATTCTTGTCCTTTTCGTCCACCTCTGACCACCTCCAACCACCGCCAACCACTTTGCATTATACCTTGAATAGTAATAAATATTTTCAGTATAAGAACACATAAAAACTTTGAATTGACGTATATTTTCATCATCGATGAACTAAATAACTCATAAAAAAACTTTAAATCACATTCATTTTCGTTCAGAAATTTCTTGGTAAAAATCGTTACCTTTTACGTTTGAGCTCGACAAATAATAGGATATCACGGTTTTTTGGGTCATTTTGGTACATCGATAATAGAATGATGTGCGAATTCAAAATAACTAGTTTTAAAACACTCGCTCTGTAAAGCGCGCTCGGGTTCGAATGCCCAGTGTAACTAGTTTTGTGCTCGTGCGCTCGCTGACTCGTAGTCAGTTTCTCACCAGATGACATAATTGTAGGGGAGACTGGGGCACGATGACTCCATAAAAATTCTGGTATTTGCTTCACAGTATACAGAATGAACACTGTCTTCGTGCATGTGACGCAAACCGAATCTGCCAGTTATATTTTTTCTATATAATGCTACAAATCACGTTCACACATGCATGTAAGTTTAACGCATTGTGATTCTATGACAATAAATTTCGTCAAAAAATACCACAGAACAATCATCTAAGTGCTGACAGATTTGAAATCCTACGCACAGCAATTCTAGCTCCAATTGAACTACGTTATTGTCATATATTCCTATTTATATAGTGCCAACCACTCACCAATTGCAATTTGTTGATCCTGGTCGTTGGTTTTTTTTCCGATTCAAAATGTTATCCGAAGCATACATATTGATTTGATAGTACAAAACATGACGTTTTCAATAATCAAACTTGTAGACTTGAAAATTAGTCCGTAAGGTCAGAAGTCATCAGGTCAAGGACCTGGACAGCCAGGACTACGGAACGCTTGTCCTGGAAGTAGAGTTCCTCCCGGTAGTGGACCAGGAGTGCAGGAACCCTGGAGCGTTTGTCCTCGAAGTCGAGTTTCACCAGGTAGCGGACCTGGAGCGCAGAAACCACGGAGCGCTTGTCCTAGAAGTCAATTTACACCAGGTAGTGGACCATGAGCGCAGGAACCATAGAGCGCTATGAGAAACTGGAGAACTACGGAAAATTAGTCCTGAATGTCAAAAGTCACCAGGTCAAGGACCTGAGCAGCCAGAACTACGCAGCGCTTGTCCTGGAAGTCGAGTTTCTCCAGGTAGCGGACCTTGCGCGCAGGATCCACGGATCTTTTGTCCTGGAAGTCGATTTTCACCAGGTAGCGGACCTGGAGCGCAGAAACTACGGTTCGCTTGTTCTGGAACTCGAATTGCACCAGGAAGCCGACCCGGAGCGCAGGATCCAGGAGGAAGAGAACCCGGTACTCGAAATCTGCGGAGCGCGATTCTCATCCGTCCGCTCTACTGCGCGGTTGTTTCCAGACTGAGGAAATCGGCTAGCTCATTACTATAGATCGATGACGTCAACAGAAAAAAAATTTTCAGTGACGTCACCGTCTGAACGTCCGAACATATGAACATCCAAACTTTGGTTTCGAACTTCAATACTGTGTATGATCTATGATGTATGCGATGTATGATGATGTATGATGTATGATGTACGATGATATGATATGATGTATAATGATCTTAGTTTTCACGTTTCACAGACAAGAAACACGCACTTTATCATTTCCGTCAATTCCAGACTCAAGCGGCTTGGCCCTTCGATGATTAGCCGTTGACTCAAGATATATTCTTCAGTTAACGGGTCAACTAATAACGCTGCCGTTCTACGACAGTTGGATGATAAAAATTTTTGCTCGTACCTTTCAAATTCGTGTTAAAATACACTCGAAGTTTTAAGAACCTTCGTTCTTTCTTTCCCTATAAAAATGAAATAAAAATTGCTGACAATCACCTCTTTAGGTTTTTAAATCAGGATACTGCGTTAAATACTGTCTCATGTACGGGGCATCCAATTTCATCTCGATCAAAATTAGCGCACCCGTGATGTATTAAAGTTACTCTGAATTTTTGTTCCATACGAACACTTTTCGAAAAACATTTCTGCTTCTCTACCCAACGGAGATACTTCAGTTGCGACTAGCTAAAACAGCGTTTCGATTGTATGCCTACGAAAATTAAAGATCGAGAGAGCAAATAAAAAGTTGTTGGAATAATTATGAATTGCCCAGCTGCCCACCGAAACCTGGTCACAAAAATTTACCCAGGGGTATCCGTCTATATTATCTTCAGTCAACGTTCGAACATTTATTTGGACGGCCTCGTAATTTTATGTCGTGATACCCCTGTACACGTAGCGACGCGTGCGGCCGTTGATGAAACTACCAACGCCGACGATAATACGATACCGTAGCGCTGTTGTTCCATCACTGCTATCCGTTTCCAATATCGAATATTCTAGTTTTCTATTTCTTGAATCTCGCGAAAACTTCCAACGTTATTTCTTACGTAGTGAATTAAAATGTATTTTATTTATCGATTCGAATCACGATTTGAACGAATTATTGATGTCAGTGGTTGAAGGCGACATGACTTAGAATATTTTTACTGTGTTTTTCTTTGATTATTTCAGAAAACTATAGATCAGCAAATATCTCTGTGACTTCAAATACGTACCAATTATCTCAACACCTGTGTAAATAATATTTTTTAGTGCCATATATTTACGCTACCGGATGTTTACGTGATCCGTAATCACTGTATCAGGCAGGCGTCGGAAGTTCCGGTTCAAGTTTCGGCTGTTCGCCGTTCGAGAGAGGTCGTCCTTAAAATCTTGTAAAATTACGTTTGTGGCAATAATGCTTGACTTAACAACGTATCTTGATTCGCGCTGATTTTAATCCGAGTAAAATTCCAGCGATAAATCTTGTAGCCGATGAGGGAACCTTGATCACGGTAATTGGAGAATCGGTCAGAAATGTGTCGGGTAACCTGTCATTCGAGTGATATTTGTTTTAGTTTATTGCGTATGTGTGTGACGGTGCTGAGTATTAACGGGTCTCGTCTCATTAATCGCACAATTGCGTATTGTGCGTAAATAAATATTGTGCCGTAAGTGTTTCACTCAGGTTGGATTGAAAAGGCGTCAAACAACGGGTAAAAATTTGTTTTATATTGACCTTGCCAGTGTGAGTTGCGAGAGACGGCTGCCGTGTGATAGCTGAAATATACAGAGCATTAGCAATTGTTGCAAGGCTTTTATTTTACTATTATTTCTATTCTCCTTCTACGTTGTATGTTGTAACATTCCGTTAAGGGTTTCATTCAGGTTGGATTGAAAAGGCTTCGAACAACGGGGGAAAATTCGTTTTATTTTGACCTTTTCAGTGTGAGAGCTGAAATACAGGGCATAAATAATTGTTGCAAGGCTTTCTTTTTTACTATCGTTTCTTATTTCCTTAATCGTTAAATATCTACATTGGCAAGGACACTTTTTTTTACCTCCTCTTACAGCTCCTGTCTCGAATTTTATCACAACCAATCATTCAAGGTGTGTTAATAATTTAAACAAGCAAGTGCAGCTTTGTGCTAATTATAAACTATATAATGGAGGACAGTGATGTCAAGCAGGTTGAAGAATCTGAGCCTAATAACAAATCTCAGAATGACGAAACCTCCGATCAAACAGACGAGGCAAGCGTTGGTTGTGCACATTACAAAAGAAAGTCGAAATTTGTGGTAAGTTTCATTTATTCGTACTTTCTAATTCACATGAACATATTAGTTTTCATCCAGATCCCCCAAAGCGAATAAAGTATGCTGAAAAATTTGCGCATCTGCTTTATAACTTGATATAGCAATTATTCGCCAGTACGATTTACCGTTGAAAATAATGTACTCATATTAATTAAAATGTATACACGTAACACGCGGTAGACTCTCCGTAACTTCCTATATTCTGGAGTTTTAAGCACTAAGCGCAAAGTGCGAGAAATTGTCTTGCTAGCGTCGATTAGACGAGCTTTGTTCTTTTCATAAAATACGCGATAGTTTAACCGCAGGGAATCGTATCTATATGTAGTAGCGATACTTGTAACGAGAAGCTGTCCAAACAAAAAGTTGGCACTTAAGAAGTTACGGAGAGTCCAGCATACGTGCATCTACCTACCTTATCAACGCTTAACCGACTCTCGTGCAAATATGAATTCTTGGTAATAAACACCGCTAGAGCAGCACGTGGAATATACGTGATTTCGATAGCTTTCAAATGCATACAGAGCAGGTTACCAAATGGTATTTGATCAACGACACGTCTACATTCGTCCATTGTTTACTACCTTATATGCTTTTAGAAACCTATAAGAATAACAATGCCATATCTAAAGTAAAAGACGGTAGTCATCGGTCGCTCTAGGCAAGCATGAGGCATTTTAAGATGCTTGATTCAACCGATTGGCATGCATGAGGTCGGAGTTGGTTACGTTAATTTAACGATGAATTTTCAGAAAAAAATTGTTGTATTGCAACTTTACGATTGACTGAAATTTAATAAACCGTAATAAAGCAAGATATACTTATATTTTAGAAACGTGACTTCTTCAAAGCCGTTGAAAAATTGCATAATATCAATTTTAGATCCACAATTTTTGCTAACATTAAAAACTTGAACCTCTTTGGCATTCTTGGAAGTTTAAATTTCTTATTCTTTCAAAGATATTAACTTTTAATATGAGATACATTGTATGAAACTCAATCTGTCCAGAAAAATAAATAAGAATCTTTACTTTTCAAAAATTTAATGTATGGAAAAATTATTAATTCTCGAGAGAATTGCAGATCAGTCAGCCAACCCTGAACCAGAACATTGTGCAGTTGTCACTCTATTATTCTATGAAGGCAATTATTAACCAGTGGTGCTCAAACTGCTGCAACACAATTCAATCTGTTTTGCAGCAGAGAAATACAATTTTCTCAATCCTGTAACTGTTGCAGTGAATTCACTGAAGTCACGACATCCATTTTTCTAGTATTAGCTAATCAAAATATGAAAAGTCAATGGGTTTTCCACAATCTTACGAGTTATTCTTGGTAAAAAGAACAGTACTTTTATTATATTTAGACATTGTCCATACTTGGAAATAATTACTATTTCATTTAGCCTCGTCCCTCTAGTTTGAAGCTTAAAACTCTGTGCTGTGAGTACATGTGTGAACCTTTACAGCGGATCAATAAAATATATATTTATCTCTGTTGCTGAACGTGAGTGACGGTGTACCGCGTGCTTTGTAATCTATAATCGGAAGGCATTTAGAAATAATATGGGTCTTTTTAGCTTATTAATTGAATGTAAATGAAGTTTTGTTAATTTCAATTCAGGATTATTACTTGTCCGTGCCAAATAGACTAATCCTTGATCGAGATAATAAGATAACGAATAACGATAAGTCAATTGATTTGTTTTCATTTTACAGACGCCATGCTGCAACAAGGTTTACACCTGCAGATTTTGTCACGATGAGCAAGAAGCCCATACCGTTAATAGGAAAGAAGTAACGGAGCTCATCTGTGTCCTGTGCGATACTCGCCAACCAGTGCAAGCTACTTGTCAAAAATGCAATTGCAGATTTGGAAAGTACACGTGTCTAGAATGCAACTTGTTCGACGACGAAGATAAAAATCAGTATCACTGCGATGGATGTGGGATTTGCAGGGTCGGAGGACGTGAGAGGTTCTTTCACTGTGCTAAATGCAATATGTGCTTACCGGTGCAGTTGCAGAATGGTCATAAGGTGAATAAAACAAAAATATTACACGACATGAAAAGGTTTTAGCAAAGGATCTTACTTGTTTCTTATTGATACCTCCTCATTCAATTCTGTACTGACGCAGAATACTTAAAAGTAAATATGTATTGCAAATTTTAATTACATTTCAGTGCGTTGAAAATGTTTCGCATGCAAATTGTCCGGTTTGCTTGGAAGACATTCACACAAGTAGAATTCCATGCCACATTCCTGATTGCGGACATCTGTTACACCGTACCTGCTTCGAAGAGCTTCTACATTCTGGCCACTATGCCTGTCCTACCTGCCAGGTATCCCTGCTAGACATGTCGGAACTTTGGAGATTCTTAGACAACGAAGTATCACAGACACCGATGCCTCCTGAGTACAGAGATTACAAGGCCGATATATTGTGCAAGGATTGTCACGAGGTTAGATGTTATTGATTACCTATTGCCAATTGACGATGTATGCTTTTTTTAATTGCGACAAATCTCCCGACAATCAATTTCTCCCATCTCATCAATTTAACGTTCCAGGAGTCCACTGTCAAGTTTCACGTGGTTGGCTTGAAGTGTTTAAACTGCGGAAGTTACAACACATGCAGGATCAAAGGGTCTCCGTGTCCTGGTAAATATTGAATTAACACCATCAAGTTAAAAAAAATTTAATGGAATTATTCTTACACTCGTTCGCTCCTATCAGATCCAGAATCCTTGGATGTTGCAGCTGGTGGAAGTGGTACAGGAGATGAGGAAAGTTCGCAAGACCACGATTCCCCGTAATGATATTGGGTATCAATATTTTTAGATGAAAAGATTCAACTGAAAATTTTCACGATACGGTACGTCAAATTGAAGGCCTACGTTAATTGCACTCTCAACAGTAGGGAAATGTGTGTAATGTGTGTGATTTTATTCGAATAACATTGAATGAATAATTGAATGTAACGGATATTCTGCAAGCCACATGCGGTTGTTAAGTACCTAAATTTCAAACTGTAAAATACACGTATACTCTTATGTATACTATGAACGCTTAGTCTTGCAGCTTACATAATTTAATGCCGGAAAGAGAAATGTTTATCAGATTGTAATCTAAGTCGATTTTCACGATTTGCCTTTTTTTAAAAGCAAGTGGCATAAAATCGAGGAATGCTTGAATTTACGAATAACGATTCATAACACAAAGATTCTCTAGTTTGAAAAACGTATTATTACATTTTGAAACGTACATATTTATCTTTTAGAGCAATTTTTTCAATTAGGAGGCAATTTTCGCTACTTATAATCTACTGTTATTCTATTTTTCATTGATTATCGTGCAGTGCATTTAAGATCTTTTAGAAATACGTACAATAGTAACCACCATTGCGGGTATGTATGAATACCGGAACTAAAATAGTCTAAATGCTTGCTTAGCTTTATTAGAGTTTCTCTTCAATGAATATATGCTGTAGGTAATATCTGTACTACAATTGGTATACCTATACTCAAATTATACTAAGATATGTAGAACCCTGACGAGGCATCGAGGCTTTAAGTTGAATTAGAGATTAATTTTATTAACTAAGAAAGAGCATAGAAACAAATGCTGTTAATAAAATATAATTTCGTCAAACATTTGTCCGAAAGCCGACAATATGTAAATACATATACACTACGATTAAGGCCATAAAATTAGCATGAGTAATTTTCTCATTGATACCAAAAAGACGTAGTTGTTTTCGTTAATGATATATTTTCTCTGCGTATCAAAGCGTTGAAAATGCCGTTAACTATATAAATAACGTTGTTTTGTCTTCAAAACACGTTTTGCTTAATTTTAGTAATCAATTGTTATGCATTCCCTTGGCTTGCCATTCCTAATTCGGAGCATTTGAGCTAAAATCGTGTTTCTTGTTAGTATAATTGAAGGATTTCCGTACACGTGTTATATATCAATATTTTTATTTCTCTAATGTTAGTAAATTGATTTTGAGACATTCCTTTTGGGCATAAACCTATGTTTACACATATAGGGCCAAGCTGACCAGTTATTTTGATCTTTATACAGGTCTTAATCGGTATACAAACAGTTTTTAGTTAGAAAACAAACAATCTTACTACTTTTTACATTCCAAGAAACTAGTAATAATCAAACTATTATTAGGAAATGAAGGTAGCAGCAACTGTACCTCTTAATCAAATCATTATCATGTTTGAAAACCACTATACACTGTGCGTTAAATGTTGAGGTTATTTGGCTGCCCCCGTAATGTTGTTTTCATCCAATTTATGTCACTTATCTTGCGTACAAGAGGCAGCTTGTATTTGAACTCGTTCAACTTACACACCGCAATTTGAATCACCCTCTTCTCCGCCCAGTTGGTTGTTGCATATTGTTGTCCCTTTACAAAATTTTCTTTATTTTCGAAGTGAAAAATCACCGTTTCAGTGATTGTGGAATATTGTCAGGGTAGAAAGATATTATTGTACCACAACGATTTGCCAGAGATTTATTTCTTAAATAGTGCATTTTGTATATGTATAATTGCTGTAAATAAAGATGCGTGATTGTTTATCACGCGAGAAATAAAGTGTGAAATGAGTCTTAAACACATGAGTACAGAGAGATTTATTGTAATGTAATCATGAATTTAGGTTTCTGTACTATAAAAAATTATCAATTTTATATTAGCACGCAGCGAACGTTTTTTAAATAATTAGGCTCTATTTACTTCAGTACTTGTTCAATAGAATTAAGGAAAATAATATTATCTCATTACAATAGGTTTCTCTACTTTATGCACGTAGAAATATTTGATACATGTACCGAATTGGAGACAAGTTGGGCTGCGATGGTACATGTACCTTGGAAAGATATAGTAATATTAATCGGCTGGAAAGGGTTCAATTAATTCGTTGTACCAATGATTATTGGTATCTTTATTGATCTTTTCTCCAATACATCAAGCGTATAAGCTAGGTGTCGTAACATATTGCGTGCGTTGAACTTGTCACGAATATGATCAATTAGTGTGAATTGTTTCGACGCAGTATCACTCCGTACTGAATACAGAGATTCTTAAAACAACTATTCATTATTCCACTTACTCGAAAAACGGTAGTTGATAAAATTCGTAGATATCGTGTATTCGATAATTTGTGTATGTGTGCGTATATTTGTTAGAAACTTTGACATGTGATTTTAAAAACTGAATAAAATGTAGTACTTTGTTCTTACTACTGCAAATTCCACCTCACACTTGCATTACGGATATCCCATGGCTGTTTATCTCATCGGTTTTAACCCTCGCAAATGTAGGTCCGTAAATGTGCTATTTCTGTAAGATCGAAATTTGCTGCTTCAACGTCGGTGATAAAGGCATTTACTATTGTTTCTTTGAGCCGGACAAATTTTGATTTTATTTGATCGGTAGAGAAATGATCCGAAGAACTGCTAAACAAGGTACCTGATGTTTACAAAACCGGTTTCTTTTATTTTGTAATTTGTTGAACAAAGAAAATGAACAAAGAAGATGAATAGGGCCTTTCTCAAAAAATCTTTGTCTCAGATTTGTTTTGTATGATCCTGGCTGGACTGAGCGGACCCCCAGAAACTCAGAAAACGCACCAAAAATGCACCACTATCGTTTTTAGGCTGTAACTTTCGAACCGTTGCTTGCAGCGTTTTTGAAACTTGCCTCGTCGATACCTCGCGCAAAATTACGTCAATGGAGTGTTCGGATGAAGTCATTCCAGCGTTTTTCAAATCGGTAAAATCTCAGATGAAGAACTCCAAAAGCCCCTCCTCGTTTCTATCGGTGTGTGGATTTTCACGCACTTCCAATTGAATCTTTCAATCACTTAATTGTTTGCCGCGTCACAGGAATGTTCCCAAGCGTCGTATGACGTTGTATTTGAGATTTCTGGAGCTACTCGATTTTCGTAACATCAACAGTTATTACGCCAAATTTACTCCTTCGATCGGCCTTTGAATTCCTTCAAGCAACTCGAACGCGATAACGAAAACATCGTGAGATCGAATCAATAACATTCTTTTGTTCGTCTTATGTTATTAGTATATTTCGAGTTTGAACCATTAAGCAACAATTGTGGTACTCCTTTTCCTTCCGAGGTATGAAGTATTGATTGTAGCATTTCAGTTGTTACGATTAATCTATTTACTAATTGCGATCACAGCTCTTGAAAACGCAGCATAATTCTTCGATAATATTTCTGATCCGTATAACAGAACGTTGATAGTTTCACTATCATATCGGATTATTCCAATTCACAGATAGGACGATTCAAAACTTTCAACAGCATCACTGCTATAAATACCTTAATCTGATTTCGTAAATCTCACGTCTGTCAACGTAAATCAAAGTATATTCCATTCTAGATCAATATTAATACATGATTGATACGTATAATATAAAAAATAGTCATAAATTCTCTCGGATAATAAATGGTTCAAAACTCTAAATTAGTTAAATTTATTGCTCAAACAGCCAGCCGCGTGTCACAATAATTCCTACGTCCGCTACAAAATATAGTCACAAAAAATTTCTCCGTTGTGTAAACAAAAATATTTCACGTTATTCACAATCAGAAGTATCGTAGTCACAGGTTATAAATTTATACGACAGTTTCGATCAACAGAGTACGTGAAAATTCGAAAACCACAAAACCTGGTGTTTTTCAGCGTAAGTATATTAATAAAATTATTTGACGAACCGACTGTAAAAAACAATCGAGTCCTTCAAAGCTTTAAGTGGAATCGACGGATCAGCTGCAACTCTCTTTATTTTACTTTTTATTTCTACGAGTAAATCACTCGGAGAACTTATCGCAATATTTTAAGCTGTAGTTCTGTAAATTTAAATTAATATTGAGCAGGATTTCGAGTGAAAAATGATTCTTATATCCGGATACCGGATAATTCATCTCGGAGCCAAACATCATTTTTAACCCTGCAGGCGGCAAGGTGTGCAAGGAAATTTACTTATGTATTCAACGCTCTACACAAGCCTGGCAATCTTATAATAATTGTCTAAAATTAGCTGCGTGGTCCGAGAAGCTGAGCCCACACACCGAATGACGCACGTAGCAATAATTGTATTCGTTTAATTAATACCAAGAAATCATTTGTTCCACATCCCCCTGTCAGTTCACCTGTCAATTAATATTACTTTGCGCATAATCACAACGACGCGGAGCTTGAGAAATTGATTCTGCCATCCGCATAAATTTGCGTTATATGATTCGGCCTGCCCGGGTCTCCGACCTCGTCCGTAATTATATTAATTTGGATTAATTGTAATTGTTCACTTTCAAATCTAGTCTCTAGATTGATACAGATATCAATGCATTACGCAGAACTGTATTTATTGAAGTAAATTGTTTGAGCCGAAACTTTGAGCGGAATAATGTTAGCCGACGATAACTAACGAATAATCAATTTCCGATATCCGAATACGTATTTCGGTTGCGAAAAAAAGTATCACATTTACAGTGCTCCTCGTTATCCTTGATTCGTTCCTTCAGCTTCAAGGTTCCATGGTGTAATGGTTAGCACTCTGGACTCTGAATCCAGCGATCCGAGTTCAAATCTCGGTGGGACCTGATTTTTTTTTTTCTTATCTCACGGTTCTTTTTTTACGTACTATGCGCGAACAGATGAATCAGGTATGTTTATAGTAATGTAAATCTTTATTAAATATAAATATAGAGTAAGGTATATTATTATAGGTACATGATATTTGCGATGCTACTTACCCACCTAGTTTTTGGTAATAATACAGTTAGTCGCTAAAATAATGTCTAACTCAGTCAACGGGTATCAAATTCACTCACCAGATAGTCAAGTTCGATGCATGTAAACCCTGTGCCTATGGGCGATTCCTTAAAAATTTGACACACTTTACAGTATCTGCTGTATAAATTGATCACGCAGTGTTGTGCAGCCAAGCCGAGGCAGTTTAGAACCAAATGCATCGAACGATTAGAGGCCATTTAAAGTATGCTGGAATTACGAAGATGTCAATCCCCCACACCGCACACATGAAATCACAGTTAATGGTTCTCTACACGACTCTGTGAATGATATTTTCAAACCAATAATTGAACTTGAATAGCGACCGACAGGAAAACGACATTACGGAAGCATACTCATGCAGATATGTTCGAATAAATTACACTGTTATACGGTTAACGCAGTTTGAACAATGCATCACACGCCTTATGGTAATTCTATATGTCGTACCACCGTGAAAAACCGCATCCCATGCATCACGTGCGGTCCAAATAACGCGATACGATGACACCAGTGGTACAAAGCGACGTAGATATTTAACCAGATAAAAATGAACGACTTTTGGTAACTCGTCAGGAACAATTGATTCGATGTTCCCGATAGACGGCGGCTTTGGATACATCATCCGATAAATGTTGACCACAAGTTCAACGTATCGACGTTCACCGTTTCGGTGTCTGCAGCAACTTGTTCTCCATGGATCTGATCTTGAGGCACTTCATGAGGAGCGCAACGATGGTAATAACGGCGCCAAAGAACGATATAACACCGAGAACGACGAGCACTATGAACCAGCTCTTGAAGGTTCCGATCCTCGTCGAAAAGTCACAATTACAATTTTCGTAGTCGGTAAGATTGAGGGCGGAAAAATTGACCGGCTTTAGCGAGATCGCGATCTTGGTTTCGTTGAGGACGTCGGGTTTCCGCTTCGCCGCGCTCTGTGACTTCTTCACAAACTTGTACGATATACCGTAGGTGAACTCCTGTCCATTGAATGACCCTTTCCAGCTGTAATACTGGACGAGTAAAACATTTCCAGTCGACGTTACCGGTACCTGGATATTGTTTATGTCGGAGTGGAGGATGTCGCAGTAGGACCAAGCTAGCGAATCGTTGGTAAAGGCTCCATTGTAGACGGTGATTTCGTTACCAGGACAGTAATTCAGGCTCGAATTCCGCCTAGAATCTGTTGATCCTGACTCGTCCTCGAAGGAGTTACGTATTATCTTCAGCTGCACGAATACCCGCTCTCCAGTTTTTCCCACAAATTTGTAGCTGCACAAAGTGCTGGGTGGGTACCAATGCTGGAACGACTTGATGCTCTCCTTGGTACCCCGGTCCGAACTCTTGTATACAAAATCGCAGTGCTTCCGGTGCCTCGCGGCCTCGTTGTGCTCGGTTATGGTCTCCTGCAGAGTAAGTCTGAACCCGTCGTGCATCACGGTACCGTCACGTTTGCTGAAAAATTCTACGATCACGTTCCGACCGCGTGATAATATTTCGGGAACGTTACCCTCGCCGCAGAATTTCGATATCTCGACGATCTTACCGTTCAGGTTTTCGTATATCGCCAGATAATCGCCGACGCAACGAAACCCGTCAAACTTCTCCAAGGACTTGTGTCGCCGTTTAAATCTGTGGTCGAAGAGGGCGCTGCTCTTCCTCATTTGTCCCATCGCCGTCTCCTCGAAAATCTTTTCACCCAGCCCCGAAGACGGAGAAAAAGTCTCGTCGAATCTCTGTCCCGCGTTCTTCGGTCCCGACGATTTTCTCCCCCCTTTTCCTCTTCCTCTTCTACTCTTCACCCTCCTCCGTCGGTTACCTTCCGTCATTTTTCGCCTCCCGTTAATCGCCTTCGGTTTCCTCTGTCTCACGTCGCTGCCGATTATCACCTCGTCGTCCTCGTCCAGCCGGTAGTCGAAGCTCTTCAAACCTCTTTGGTGCCTCGGTTCGTCGGAAGACTCGGTCTCGATGGGTGATTCCTCCCCTGAAGATCGCGCGTCCTCCTCCACGTGCAGGTCCTCGCAATTTTCGGTCCTGCATCCGTCCTGGACCGTGTAGTTCATCAGGCTAAAGATGTCGTCGGAAATACCGCCGATTTTAAACCTTCCCGAGGTCGACTCGAGCGATATTCTGCACCGCATTCCCCTCGGATATACGCCGGGGAATCCTGGCGAAGTGATCCTGCATTGACGCTGATAATTGTGGTTCGAACAATCCAGCGAACATTCGGCTGCCGAAGGTAGCGAATCGCCGTGTCTCTCCATTGCCAGGCGAACCGGAAGCACCGAAAATTGGGCTGAGAATATCACTGGATTCTTGTCGGCGAAGTTCTTGTCAGAATCCATCACGATGTTTAGTTCCGGACCTTTTCTCAGGAAGAGTCTGAAACACGTGTCGACGATTTCTTAGTCAAAAGAGCAAACATGAGAGAAATTATTATATTATGTTTTGAGATTAGTTTAACCCTTTAACGGCCGAGTCTCTTTCACGTTAGAAAAAAAACGATTTTCTCAATCGCTTAAAATTTTTCTCAATCTAAATGTTTGAAAAATTACATTTTTTAAAAACAGTTTTTCAATTTTTATGCCGAATCAACAGTTTTTCAAATGAAATTGTTCAGCGTAAACTTTCTTTGGAGTGTGTTACTATTTTTCAAATTGTTCCGGGATTTTTAAAATATAGTTGTTTCGTCAAAGGGTTCAGGGGTAACACCACTCTAACGGCCAAAAAAAAAGGGCCATTACGATTCACCTTCATCTCATACTCCGTTTTCAGATTTTCCTAAAGTTAATGAAGGAGGTTACTCTTTCAGGTTTGATTTTTAAGTCACCTTTGAAATACACGAGTTTTATCTTTATTTCAAGCTTAGTTATTTCAAAAACGGTCTAGAATTGTTCAAGTTACGAAACACGTCGACAGGCAAGAAAATTTCTGACTATCCTCCCTCACGGTGAAAAACCCCAACTTGGGTGTAAATTCGTACCCCTAACTTTTTTCTTATGGGAAAATTAGCATTATATATGAATGGGGAGTACGAATTTACACCCAAGTTGGGGTTTTTTTTGTGAGGTCTGCACTTTTCATGTCATTATAACGTCTGCCCATAAAATATGTGAAACAAAGAAACCACATGTTTTCGGCCTCAAAAACACACAATCGTACAATTATCGTCAGAACTGAAAACTCTAATGTAGCCACGGACTTTCTTTTTCTACTACGCTTTTCGCAGTTTCATTGAATTCTACACTGAGAGAAATTTTTTGTTCCGGTTACCGCTCAGTCCTTGATTATTTTCATTTTTTACCACAATCGAAAAATATACTTATAGGTAGAAAATGAAAATTAAGTCTATTATCCGTTACTATTCTTTCTCATCACGATCACTGTTGCTATGTATTCTTGCAACTGTTGCAAAAATTTAACGCTAGTGCAACGATAAATTGACGGTAAAGCCTTGTTTAGCTAAAAAAGTCGAGTAAACCTCACAAACTGATTTTGCCATGCAATTATTAAAAAAGGATCGACGATAGCGCAAAATGTTTACGCGTACCTCGTTCTTCGCAATTCCAACAATATTCAGACAGTTTTTTTTTTAACGATACCTGTTTTACTCAATTTTTCTAGTTACTCTAACAAATGAAATTTTTCACAGTGTAGCACGGCTCAAAACGTATAGCTTGCAGAATCTACCTGTCGAAAATTAAAATCTGTCTTAAAAAAATCCCTCGCTTAAAATGAAACTTGGACGAGATTCTGACCTGGTTGCATTTCCGGTCACGTGTCCGCAGTACCGTCCGACATCGTCCTCGAGGTCCTCGATGCCGTCAGAAAACTGGACGTAGGCACCGTGACAGATCGAGTCCCGAAGAGTTCCGACTTGAAGTCTGCGGATTCTCAGCTCTACGACCTAACAAGAGGATGAAATTAGGTTTTGGCTCATTAAAAACGGGGACATGCTTCGCCTGGATGCTTGGACGGGTTGAAGGTGTTACGAAAGTCTCTCTTCCCCAGCTAGGCGGACGGCTGTCTCTGCTAAAAACCGTTTGTCACACTCGCTAGCTCTGACGGCACGTATCGCATTTTACCCTCAGGGGTCAGGGGAAAACGACAAGTGCAGACGGTAGTTGGGCGACGTGTTTCACCTCTGGACCGCAGCTTCCTGCTTTTTTCATTAATTCTTTCTTTTCTCTTTTCTTTAATTTTTTCTCTTCTTTAATTCGTCGTCACGTTGTAAAATTTAATTTTAAATCAACGAGAATAAAGTTGAATACTTCGTTCGAATTCAGGTTATTAACGCTGATTCAAGTACCTGAAATCTATAATCAAAGATTTCCGAACGATATTTATCCCGGCGATTGCTCGATTAACCCTAATTGATCACTCCGGGTGAATTTCACCCCAAATATTTTTCAAGCTCACCGTAGAGTTCGGAAATAGACGTTCACAGTTTTTATGCTAGAAATCTTTTCCTAATCTTACGCTAGAATTTTTTTTTTTCCCGTTTCACCTTACCTTCGCTGATATTTTACATTATTCAAAGAATCCATTTTTGGTTAGGAACACTGAGAGAGAAAGAGTTTTTTATACGATCCTTAAACAATACCTAAAGACTTTTTTTTTATTGATATTGAGAACTCATCGTTGAAGCGGGATATCACTTTTTTGGAGCTGGATTAAATTTATCCCAATGTGACCGATTTGGGTTAAAACAACATTTTTTTCTCCCTTTCAAAAAGAGAAAAATCCGGTTAGGTTGAACCAAAAAATATCGATAAAATAAAGACAGTCTTTACAAATGAATCGAAAACAACGGAACATCCGAATTACCTGAGGATCTCTCAACGGTGCTCGAATCCTGACGACGCATCTGCCCATTCGTCCTGTCCAGTGAACCCATCCAACTGAAGTTCTGATGGTGCGGTTGCAGGCTGAAAAAAAAAAATTGCTCGCTTGTATATGAAATTTAATAAACTAGGCTCTGATTATTTAATCTCGATCGATAATAACCCGTCAGTGTGAAGTAAAAGAGATAATTTTCCCCCGCATCAATTATCGCAATTCCGAGAATCCGTTTCCCCTACAGCCCCAAACGCGGAATTTTATCGAGAGACTGCCGAGTATTTTTAACCTACCGGGTATTTTCCCACTGAGAAAAGCGATTTTATTTAGACATGGGGAAATAAGCGTGTATTTATTTTATTTCAGACAAATAACGATCAATGGAAATTTGTTAATGGTTAAAAAATCATACTTGGCACAACTAAAATTTGATAAAGTTTGTTAACAGTAAATAAACTCTTTTCTCAGTGCCTTTATTTCGATCGTTTTTTTCAACAAGTGCCCAAATCTGGATACGAGTAGAATCGGTGCGTTTCACGGGTGTAACTTGCTGTATTTATACCGGTGTAATAACGTATGCACCGTGCGTTAGGCGCCTAAGAGGGAGAACGTTTGAAGCACGCTTGTGGGCTAACAACAATCCGATGTCTTTGGGGCGAAATACGGCTCTCTGTCCCCCTCCGCACCCTCGAGTCCTGGAAAGTACCTCGACTTTTCCCGAGGACCTTTACCTCCTCCACCCCGAGAGCACGCCGCCGTCTCGCCGACCCCAGCAGTAGGTACGCAACTCCAACGATCATAACGAGAACGTGCTCTGAATATTTCAAGGAATCTATTGTTGTTATCATTATTTGGCGGAAAAAAAGACAGCGATACAGAGAAAGAGAGAGGGATGGAGGGAGGGAAGGACGGACTATTTTTAAGTAATTATTTATACACATACATATATTGTACATAAGGAAACTAGAATATAGTTAAATAGAGGTTTACAGAGAACGCAAGGTTGCGAAGGGGTGGAGATAGGCGGACGAACGGAAGGAAGGGTTAATTTCGGGCGATACTACCGCAAATTGGTGTTATGAATTTCGGCGTATTAAAATCCCGGAATACGTGTACGCAGACGTTTTGGCAAGGGTGAGCAAACGGCGTCCCCTTTAATTAACTCTGACTGGACGGGGAATGCGTGAACGTGACTTACGGAAGCCAGATTCTTGAGGTTTTGCGGTCTGCTTTCCAATACACTTCGAACCCGGCTAACAAGTTTCCTTCGAACAAGTTTCGGACCGGCGAACGTCCAACTGTCGAAAAGGTATTTTCTCACCTCTATATTCGCGGCTGCGGAGAAACTTTTGATTGTGCGAAAAGTCGGCGAACGACAAACGGCATTAAGAATGATGAAAAACAATCGATTATTTTTCGTGTATGAAAATGTTATAACGATCGGTTTTTTGGTCATTTCACTCCAGTGAACGACGCGATGCAACATCAATTTACGTTGTCGAAGTATCAATTATGATCATTGTATCACTTACTAAGCGTATTATAAGTTTGATATTATAAGTAAGAGGTAAGTGAATATTCTCACTTAAAGTTGAAAAATATTTTCAATCAAACTATAAATTATCAGAAAAACATTCTCGTTATTCAGACCAAAAATTTACAAAAATCCGGGTTTCAAAATAACACGAAATACTCGATTAATCGATTAATTTTTCGATTACTTACTTCGATGCATCGATTATTTTTTTACCTCATCGACAATCGCTAAACGCGCGATCGACTTGCACGCGTCGAAATTGCTTTGCGAATATCCACATTTACCTCGCGAAACGCCGGCGTCGCTGCGGCCTGGAACCATTTATTTATTTAGCCCAACTTTGTGCGATCAATTAATGGAATTAAACCGACCCTATTGACGGACCCTGGCCATACTGCAGGTACCTCCTCTCTCTCTATATACGATTTACCGACTAATTAATTGGCATTGATGCAGTCAATTCGATTCGAGTGCTGAGCCAAGTGCTCCGTGTGACGTCACACGATACGCAGCCGATAGCCGCCGCGAATAATCTACGAAGCATTTCGGCGATATTTTCATTCAATTTCGTTTCATTTCGTTTCATACTGATCTTTGATACATTAATTTTTTTTCCTTTCTTTTTTTATTGCAGCTGAAAACAGTCGCGTAAGCCGAATTCTATTCAAGGAAAATAGCGGATAATTGTGTAAAAGTCGAATCGGGCTTGAATGTAAACGGAGGATAGAAAATTTGCCGTATTAAATGTTAAACAATATATCAGGCATAATATTTAAACCACCGCGAAGACTAATCTAACTTGAATTTGGTGATATTAAACATTTTGAACTATACAATCAACCGGAACAATTATTCCGTTGTAAACTTCCATTCTTGAACAGGATAAAAACAAAAAACAAAAAAAAATCGCACTACTTAAATTAAATGAATAGATTTTAATTCGTTGAACATAATGATGGGACAAAAAATGATTCGGAAACGTGTCAAAAAATGATAAGGACGAAAATTTCGTTACATAGAAATAATCTCTAGCACCGTTTCTAAGGTTTCTATTCATCTATGTACCTGAAATTTTTCCAAGCAATTGAACGGTGGCATGATTTTCGTTAAGAGATGGAAAAAGTTGCCAGCAAACGATGCAATAAGATGCTGAAACTTTTCGCCGAAGTACCAGTTCAGTTATAATTATGTCAACATTATTAACAACTGTACGTTCAAAATTTGAAAGTTGAAGTAATTGAAACGCATTCATTTCCAAGTTGCGGAATATACGTATACGTTATCCGCATATACGTATACATGTGATATGTATAAATACATTCTCACCTGTTTGTGTGTAAAGTTAAGAGCGTATTGTGCGAAAATTGTTTTAATTAACAAACAAGTAGAGATAACGTGATAGGGTTGTTTAATTGCAGCAACTCAGCCCAGTTAATTTCTACGCTGCAATATTCCTGCTGCACCGAGCGTATTATAAATTAACCGACGAACTGGCCGTCAAGTTAATTTTCAGAGTAGTGGAGATAACGCCATTTACGCGAGCGTGCACTAACTACGCATATTTTTCACTTTTATTCCGTCTTCATCTTAACCATTGCGTCGTCGCTTGATCAACGAATTCACACGTCAGCGTATCGGAGAGAATCAAGTTAAGGATATCGAGTAAACGAAACAGCTCAATTTATAATATGCGGAAACAATGTATTAATTTATTACGAATCACCGATCGTGGTGTGCAGAATTTTTTACCATAGGATTATTATCTGGTACAAAATTTTTTTTTCACAGTTTCATAAATTTCGATTCTGTACACCGAATAATAAATAAAACCTGTAAGGTTTGCGTTTGTCTTTTTTACGTTGATAAACAGGTCTTGAAGTTTTTGTAAAACTTTTGAATAAAAGCGATTTAAATGTATTACTGAGCATCGTTTAATTGTTATTTACAATAAATGTTTAAAAAAAAATAGGTATTTTTTATTAAAATCCGAAATATCGTTCCGGTTTATACAATAAGCAAACTTTATCTAATAAAACTATATCTTCATTTATCAGTCGCGTAGGAGAAATCTAAATTTGACACCTTGAACCCAAACTCAAAATTCGTGTTGACCGGTGTAACAGGTTTAAAATAATTATGTAAATTACTCTTGACAGAGTAACTCGCGAGAATCTTTGAAACACAAAAGAGAGATTGAGTGAATGAAAATAAAAAAAAATAAATAAATAAATAAACAAACGTAACGAAACAAATACATCAATATTTTAGGGCTGATCTCTCTCGGGCGGAGAGTCTGAAAATTTAGTGCTTTTCTTTCTCTGCGTTAAAAAGCGAACGCGTGAACAGCTGCGCCGGCACCCAGCCGTCAAAAAATCTTGACGGTTACGATTTATACTCGTAATATGTATACGCCGGGGCGTGTAAAGTCGGACTGCAATTCTCATGGCTGATCCCGTGACACAAAGTCTGTAACACGTGTGTAAAATAACAGCGCGTAGAGGAGCCGCTGCAGGGTTTCGGCCAAGTGATAATACAGCGAATGCACCACGGAATTATGTGAAATGCAGGCGTCACCCGATAACTTTTAAACGATTATTCAATCCACGGTCTGGACGAGTAATTATCACGTTCATTCGGATCTTGGATAAATGAGACCTGTCATCCAGTTAATACGAACCCAACCAACGTCTGTCCTCATCGTTTTTGATTGTGCTGTTTAAAATTTATTTTGTATTTGTCCCAACTTTGAAACAGTATCCTAAATCTTTTTTTACCCATTTTTTCATTCAACTGTTCAATAATTTGTTAACATTGAGAGCGATTATGAAAAGGACCTTTTCGTAAAATTCTCAAAAACTGTGTTTTTCTTTTCCAATTATTTCCAATTATTTTTGTCTTCTTTTCAGCGCTTTTAATTTTTTTGATCAACTAAAACATTGTTTAAGCGGTCTGAAAATGCAGAAAAAAATTCTCAAAATTTTATGTTTCACTCAGACCACATCTAGACCGGTTTCATTTTGAAGTTGATAAAAAAGAAAAGTTGAATGTGCCAAAAAAAAAAAATGGACAAAAATCACTCCACGAGGGAACCGGTCTAAAAATGTTCCAAGTGAAAAATACCAGTTTCGAGAATTTTTCGGGAATTTTTAGTCCGTTCGAAAAAAAAATTGAAGTGCTGAAAAAATATAGAATAAAATCGGCCCGTCATGTCTCGGTCTTGAAATGTTTCGAACAGAAAATACAGTATCCGAAATTTTTTTGAGAATCTTAGAAAGGTCCTTTTCAACATCAATTCAAATATTTATAAGTAACTAAGCAGTTGAATAAAGAATCTGAAGAAATTCAGAGTACAGTTTCAGAGTTGGTACAATTGCAGACTTTTTTTTTAAACAAAATCAGAAACGGTGAGAGTCAGGCTTTGGTCGGGTTCATATGGAATTCATATACATATACATATATATACATATAGAGTTTAGAATTAAGCGTCATGCGTTCGGCGTCTAAATAAACCAGTCAACTCTTCACATTTCTCATCTCATTTTTCTTCGTTATAAATTACGTTTATCGCTGTACAATAGTGACGAAGAGTGAATGTCGCCCGCTTGTTATCCGAGCTGGTGTTGCTCAGACGGAAGGAATGAACCCCAACTGAGAACGGAGATCGTAAATATAGATGCGATTATCTCCGAAGAAGATCCTCGGGCCATGTGGATGATATCCTGCTGCCTTCCAAGCTGCCGATGTGAAAACGGCCGCAAGTCTGCCCGAAAGCACGTGACGAAAGCCGACTTTGAAATCTAATGATCTGTCGACTGTCACGTTCGTAACTTAGGCACGAGGATCTTTAGCATTGAAAATTCTCGCTTTTTGCTCGGGGTTGGTTGGCCACGAACCGATACTTTTTATCCGTACATAGTCTACGATATAATCGTACATTTAGTTGTACCTGTTTAAAAATCTATTTAAAAATATTGCAGTATAAGGTGCTGGAATTACAAGCAAAAGCTTGGATGGGTATCGGTCATGATTGATTAGATAGTAGATTCTCATTCATCCGGAAAACTATTTTTTCACGATTATTGAAACGGATATTCTTCTTTTCAAAACTCAATTTCAATACTGCCATTGTCGATGATGATCGATATCGGTGCAATGATGCGCGTAAATTTACGTATAAATATTGACTCTTTTTCGTCACTTTGACACTCCCGTGTTATTTATTTAAATAGTAACACTGAAACATCAATTCATGTAAATTATTCTTCAACGCGTGATATCATTCCTAAAAGTGTAAAATTAGCTTTGCCCATTGAATTAGCATAGATTTTCGATTTTGAATTTCAACTCGGTGATACGAGTCCAAGATTCTGAATATCGATATATTTTCTCAACAAGTTATTTCCTTAATCGCGCGGCTCTTTGTCTCATTTCGTACATACTAGTATTCTAATAATTAATTATAATTTACATCGTCAACGCCTCACGAGTCTCGGAGCAACGAGATAGCGGCCGATTATGAAAGAAGAAGGAAAAATATAAAATTATGATAGAAAGTATTCCGCTCGTAAAAGTCTCCGTGATTTATGTCGAGAGCTAGGAACGAATGATATCTGTGACAGACACGCACTCATCCTGAAAGCAGGACAGCTGAAAAAAGTACTTTCGATTGAAATATTACATACGCCGCGGTGATATCGCTATCTAGATATTTTTTCATCTGTCACAGAGGAGAAAGAGAGAGAGAGAGAGAGAGAGTTTGTGTACCGCATGTTGCAAGCATCGAGTTCTGATCGAGTTGCGGTGTTAAAAAGAGTTTCTTGGTGTATGATAAACGGAAAGGAAGTGAAAAGAAGAAGGAGAAAATCAAAAGACCTTCAAAAAAGAAGCTCGTGCAGAGAAGCCTCAGAATCAAAGCTGGTTCCGAGGCGCAAGGCAAATATTTACACAAACGAAAAATCCCTCTAAAACGCACTGCAGGTATTGTATTAAATATTTACACTTGCGTACGATTTCTCGTTATCTTAAAATGCGTTCAGCGGTTGTGTAAGAGAACACGTTTCGGTTATATTAAAACCGCGGTGTTCTAAAACTGTTTAATGTATAATACGGGATATAATTTAAACAGCAATTTCGGAACGGTCAACAAATATAACGCAATTTACAATATTGGAAATATATTCTATCGATTCGTTACTGTTCTTATCGCAGCAAGTGAGTATAACTGACATTAATTTCATTCCACTTCCAAATTCAACTACACTCGTTCAAATAATTACCTTTTTTTTCGTCGTGCAGTATCTCTAAATTTTTTCTCTTACATACACTGAAGAAATTTTGTAGTTCCGGTTACCGCTCAGTCCTTGACTTTTTTCAATCTTTACCACAATCGAAAAATATAATTCTAGGTAGAAAATGAAAATTAGTTCTCTAGCCATTCAAACAATTTTTTTTTAACGACACCTGTTTTACTGAATATTTCTAGTTACTACGACAAGTGAAATTTTTCTCAGTGCATCTGTGTCTTGACATTTACTCGGTCAATTTTGCGGTAAAAATATTGAAAATTTCCGTGACTCATGATTTTTTTGATGAAAAGTTCCATTTTGCCTCGAAATATAACAGCTGACGAGTGTTCCAGAATTTTTTCAAGTTATACGAATCGTAACATCTGTTTCCGCGCAATGATTTTTGACTTCAGCGACTCCGATGTTCCAACAATGTTATACACAGGACTCGTGCAGCGTAAGGGTTAAAGAAGAGTAGTAAAAAGATTTATACAACGATCAGCGAAACGCAAAAACTTTTCGAATAAACGAAAAACTCGAACTGGGAGAAAGAGGGAAATTGATTGGACAAATAAGAAGTCTCAGCAAACAACGGGCGAGTCTTGTTTTTTAGGGTTGACTGATTTTGTGGCAATTTTTATTGTTTTTCGTGACATTTCGGACATTGAAAAGGGTCTGGCGGGTCGTCTGAACACAGTACACAAACAGAGGTAAAGAGAGGCAAAAAAAAAAAAAATACGACCGAAGATGAAGATGAAAAAAAAAAAGTTTTTCCAGTTGAACCGAAAAGTCCATTAGCTTTCTGCCTCTTCGTCACCTGAACGACAGACTAACGCCAGTCAACCTCATAGAAACTCAGGCTACCATGTCCGTTTCTTACACTCGGGTTAAGTTATTCACGCGGTCCTTCCATTCACAAAACTTCTCTTTACTTTTATTCGTGCGTTTTATTCATTCAACTAATACAACACGCCTGTCAAGGCTTGATATTCTAAAATTCACACGGAACGTGGTGGGAAATAATTTAACTATGTATTAGTCATGGTGTCGTTGTTATACAGTACTGTAAACAATAATTGTCAAATAAAAATATCGACGTACATAATCGCGGTGGTTGCATAAATTGAAACTGGAATAAACGCGATGCATAGAACAGTTGTTAATACGGAAATAAAATGGGATTTGAAGCTGTAATATCGTAAAGTGAAAACAGTTGGTTATTATTAACGTTTTACGTAAAAATGACGATATCTTTTCGTTTTCTTGTTGCCAAAATCGTGTATTAACACACGCAAAAATAAGCAATAAAATCCTAAATTTAGGACGGTCAAATTTTGGAAATTAAACAAAGAAAAATGCCAACTAGCAGAGCGCGGTTTAAATAAATAAATAGGAAAAAACATTTGAAACTGTGATGTTGTATGATAAGAATAGTTGGTTATTATTATCGTTTTACGTAAAAATGACGATATCGTTTCGTTTCCTCGTTGCCAAAATCGTGTCTTAACAAAAACAAAGATAAATAATTAAATTTAATATTCAGGACAGTTAAATTTTTTAAATAATTAAAGTAAAAAAATACTTGTTAGCAGAGCGTGGTTTCGATCCACGGACCTCTGGGTTATGGGCCCAGCACGCTTCCACTGCGCCACTCTGCTCTCGCATCTGCTGTGCGTTAAAACTACAATTTAAATCAACTTGTTTTTTATAGATTTTTTTAAAGAGATAACAATCAAAATAAGAATGACATTTACCCTGCGTTCTGCTTTGTGTATTGGGCTGTGATTAAAATTATAACGATTATTACAATTTATCTATATAACGTATTTGTGATTTGTAGTAATTATTAGTTCTTGTTACAGAGTATAGACTGTGTTGAACACGTGTAAATTGACTTATCTTGCAATGTAATTAAATGTGCCACATGCCTATCGTTACACGCACAATATTCAATGCTACGAAAATTTATATCGTAGATAATAGAAGGCGTGTGACGTATGCATGATATATAGATCGTATAACGTATAAATTTCGTTTGACACAAACCACAGAACCGATGAATTGCTGTCTACAAAGCACTAATCGCCAATGAAAAGAAAAGTAAGAAAAACTGAATAGTTACAATAATTCATTAATTAATCAATCAAGAAGTTGAATCAAGCTCATACTATAGACGCAATGATTGTAATTTTTATTTTTTCCGCAACAGAATTATATTCGCTTATGCTAAAAATTTTGTATTATTTTAGCTGTGTGTTTATACTTCGAGACGATTTCGCAAAAATTGTATCTTATTTGTAAAAATCAATCGAATGCAAGTCGAATGCGAAGAATTTTATTTATTTGATAAAGACGCAAAGATTTCTGGAGATTTTTTTTCAAAATCCTGCGGTAGGCAAAGAATCGTAAATTTTTATTGCAAGTTAGAAAAGTTTATAAAAATTGTCTAAGACATTTATAGTTCGGCAGTTTGTTGCAAGAAAATTTTACTTCGGATGGTGACTGTGATTAATTTGGTAATTCTGAAACTAAAATCGATCAGCAATATCTGATTCGTAATTAAAGTTGTTCGTCGTTTGCAGCGTGTAATTCACGCGTTGATTCGACACGAGTTAACGGCGTCAAAAACGGTCTTTGAACTCGCAACGCTAAGGCTCGATGAAACTTTATACAGTTGGATAAACTTTATACGAGTTGGATAAACCTGAATCCCTCCGATACCGAGACGGGAAGATACGACAAGTTTTTCTCCACGGTTTTAAAATCTCCGTTACATAAAAACAAGAGTATGTTACACGTTTATTTACAAAGTACGAAATTGAGGTTAGAATCGCGTAATCTCAGATTTGTTTGCGACTGCGCATGCGCGCAGTGGAGAAAAGATCACTTTCAACTCCCAGGAGTTAAATACACTGAGAAAAATTTCATTCGTTACAGTAACTAGAAAAATTCGGTAAAACAGGTACCGTTAAAAAAACCGTTTGAATATTGTTGGAATTACGAAAAACGAGGTACGCCTAACCATTTTGCGCTATCGTCGATCCTTTTTTGCTAATCGCAACGCAAAATCAGTTTCTTCGGTTTACTCTACTTTTTTAGTTAAGGGAAGGTTCTAGTCAAAATCGACCAAAAAAACTTATTCTTTTGTATTGCTTTATTTTCATCCTTAAGGTCTTAAAAATGTGTAGGCAAAATTAAGGACTGAGCGGTAACCGGAACTAAAAATTTTTCTCAGTGTAGTAATAATAACATGCTTTTGCGAGGTCGTATACAAACAGTTTTGCATTGTTTAAGAAACGGAGTTTTGCCGTTTTCGAAATACGGCATGCACGAGACGCGACCTCGAGGCTCAGGGCGAGACGTGCCTGGATATGAAAAATAGGACGGATTTTGGAAGGGTGCGGGTCATCCTCAAGATGAATTCCTCGACGGCGATGCTACAGATGTCGTTTTATCATGTCGGTTGACGCGTGACGCTTTTTATCGTACTTGGCAACTCTGGACTGAAAGTGAACAGTGTCCATCAAATCGTGACGCGAGATTTCCAACCTGAGATTGAGACGTTTCGGGAAAAGATACTCCGTGCCTCGGTTCGTTGTGCGATTGCATTGCAGGAAATTAAAGACCAAAGCCAGAAATCTACTTCTCTAATCAGACTGAATTAAAGGAAATTATAATCATCGTGATTAACAACTCGAGGATACGCTTTACGATAAAGATCTTTGGTCTTGAGGGAAAAGAATCTCGAATAAAACCCCTGAGATTCGTATCTCAGGCTTGTCAAAGTCAGATTTAAGACATCGACGGAACACGAAGATAATGTTGGTAACTTTACCGCTGAAGAAAAGAAATTAAAAAGATATAACTATTTTGAAACTTCACAACGCCTTTGAAGATGTTAAGTTCTTGGAATGTGAGATACAATGTCTAGATATTTGCTTTATCACAGGTTCACTGAATTTCGAACGATCCTGACAGAGTTGCGAGATAATGATTTTTCCTAAGATAACACTTCGCGAACTTCAAACTCATGGCCAACCACACGACGGAACCCGATTTAGCGATCACAGTATCACCAATTTTTCAAAAAAACTAAAATTTACGATTGTATGTTTGAGAATTTCGTCGATCGTGAAAAAAAATTCCAAAAAAATCTCAAAAAATTCACAGCACACAAAGTTTCTTCAAGTGACTCGAAAATCCTAATTGCAAGTTCAACGAAAGCTTTTGTAGCCCTAAATACCTGTAATTCCAATATTCTGAAATCAGATGCGCGGTATAAATAAATCGATGAAACGGTTAATTCCTGACTTATATACATATATACGTACAACGACGTCGAATTTAAGTATCCGTAAAAAAAAAAATAGCGAAGCAACTCGACGACGACTTGAGCCAGCGTTCTGACGATACGCACGCTGTAATACCTGGCTATTCGAAAACAGAATTCAACCCCCGAGCCGCGCTGAATATTCATGCGACATCGGCACTCTCACGGCGACGGTTAAATCCGGTGTAGTTGTAAGGGAAAGGTTCTTCTCGAGGTTCCTAGCCGCGAGGTGTAGTGCTCGGAGTCACTCGGTGTAATGAATGAGCCAGTCGTATGCTGCACCATGCACCATACACCATACACCACATTCTACGGGAGGAATATGGAGAACGAACGGGGCGGGCTTTACACGCCGATTGAAGACGCGTGTTAATTTCTCCGTACGCCGGAGTTCAAAGAGGAATTACAGATACCGAGGGGAGGAACAGACCGACGTCGCTATTGTCTCTGAGTTTCAAACGCGTTGACGGTATCCGAGATACCGTAAGCACCGTGTTACTTGTTAAGCTTCAAACTCGGACGCGGTTCTGATTAACTGCAAACGCGGCCACTGCCATCCATGGGATGATCAATCTCAATTTTCTCTGGTTCGAAGTTACCGCGCTTAAGGTCGCGTAGTACTCCTACCCTTACCGACCGAGCAAACTCAACCTTTTTTTTTTCCTATATTGAAGAAACAAAATAACGGCTTCGAAATTCGATGGTCGATGAAAACAGTATCGCGATGGATTGTTTTACTCCTCGTTTTTCCATTATGAAATTGTGCAAAGTATCTCGGGTACTGTTCAGTTTTTAGCCCCTGAAATGCGGGAAATTTGGGAATAGTCACACGTGTCAAAAAAGCACACATCTTTTTTTTCTTTTACAATTTTAAAGGATTTGAGTTACTTGCGATGCATCGTCGAAATTTGTACACTTACCGTTCGTTTGTTTATTTAATACGGGAAGAAGAAGAGCGAGTTTGCTCGGTCGGTAATGGTAGGAGTACCACGTGTCCTTATGTATCGCGAATTTGGCTTAAAGCGAAAATTCAGTGGTGAGCACAGAGAAAATTGGAAAGTAGGTGTAGGTTTTTAGAATCGCTGATTACGATTCCGATCTTGAAAAATAAAAATTTAAGATCGCGGTTTACTTCTTTATGATGGTAACAACAATTCGGATTTCCAATTTCATGAATACATTTACCGATTTCTACTCAAATTTCGGCTAATATCAATCGTTTGAATTTCTTCACAAATCTTGACGAAATAATATAATTGCCGTTGGAAATTAAAGGTGAAAATTGATACATAAAATATACAATCAATTTTATCTTGAGATCAACGAACCTTTTGCATGGATGACGCCTCCCCAGCAGAGATCGGTCATCAAAGGCAGTATAAAACAGAGGCAAATTATGGCGTCGCATTTCATCTTCGAATCTGGCTGAAACCGCGTTTGTCGCGGACTGGGATGATGGAACACCTTCAGGACACCTTCTTCTTCATCCTGATCCCATACGCAGAATTACGCGCCTGAATCTGTTGCAAATAAACAGTTATTCTGTTATAAATTTATCCAGCAAAATTGTGCGATTGTCGAAAATATTATTTTCATTTATTACACAACGAGTTGCAATTATTAGATATTATTATTCACGGATTGGTAAAACGATTTTCGTCTTATTATATGATAATTGTGTTACTGTGAATTATCGATACTGATAATCCAAATCGTGGCTAAATTGATTATGCAAAAAGTTAGGCATTTTCGAGACAAATTAAATAAAATTACCGGACTATAATTTGGAGTAATTTTTTTCCTATCCAATTCCGGCTCTTAATCTCTCTTTGAAAACGACTGTTGTGTACAGATAATTTTAAAGTAAAATTTTCATCCGTGTCTCTCGAACCCCCCTGGAAAAGTAAAAATCTCGAGGTGAGAATTCTTCGCGTATAGCGAATTATTTTCGGAGACGTCGATCATCACCTCAGGCTCATTTCCAGCAGTTTCCAAGGAACGTATAAGACGCAAAGATGTATTGTACATGCACTCGCCGGCTTTCTTCTCGAATCAACCCCGTCAAAAGTACCCAAAATGGGATTTCACACGTTCTCGAAATCTTTATCAGCATCGTCCCGAGTCGCGGTTCAGGTGCGTGCCGAGGATGTGATAAAATATTTCTGATTCAGGGTGATTGGGCCCCGGGATATACGGGGGATCACCGTGATTGACGTGAACGAAGGAACGATCCCGCGACGTGACGGAATTTTAAAGTTTCTGCGCCATTCGTCGTCTGCATGCGGAAGTATCGATAGATACGGTGTGAAAATTCTTAGTACTCGTGTGAAAAGTACGACGATTCGTACGAAATGTTTAGACCGTAAGATGAATGAGAAAAAGAGATTAAAAAAAAAAAAAACTGTTTTTTCGCATCAATTTTCATCATCGTGAAAAGGGAAGAGTTTTTATTAGTCTGTCCGACTAACTTGAGCAAGTTTTGAAAGAGAATCAAAAAATTTGTACATTAGAAAAAAAAAAAAAAAATCTAAACTGGGAAAAACATGATCGTGTTATTTAGAAAATGTAAAGAGGAGGAAAAAGTATATGTTTGTCGGTAAAACGTTGGAAAACAATTTATTTCCGGTAGAACCGGAGGTTTCCAATTGAACGGGACATGGCAATTTTTCATGCTCATCGTATCGTTGTAAAATCTTGTAACTTTTAGATCATTTCATAACAACCGTTTGCAAGATCATCGCGAAAGTTTGTCGGACAGACGGAAATTTTTGTAAATACCTGTACTCCGGATTCTAGAGCTTCGAAAACGTGAAGATTGGTTGAAGTTAGAAAAAGTGTACAAATACTTTTCTTACAACACCAGAGGTGATGAAAATTATCACTTTATGAATAAATTCTCGTTGTTTAGAACGAGCAAAAGAAGAAGTTGGAAAATCTCGACAGCTGATAAAAGGTACGATTGAACGTCCAAGAAATTTACTGCACGTAGTTGGCGAAGAGATGAGACGTTTTCAGCACGGAATTAGAAAGCTCGCAGCCGCAGAATGTCCTCGCGAAAATACCGACCTGCCAAACTGACTTGAGTGCAGATGCAGCGACAGGGGAAAATCGCGGAGATAAAGGCGCATGACTTGGCTCGCTGATCGCGATTTCGCGCATCGCTCAGGCCGCACGTACGGTTGCAAAAGGTCCAAAAGAAACGCGGATTCGCACAGAATATACAGTTTCGATGACTCGAAGGGTTCGTTCGTTCTTTTGCACGGATTTTTCGCTTTGTTCTTAATCGGTTTCCGCCTCTCTTTCTACGTACAATGTACATGACAATATATACATATATACGAGCTTTTCACTCCCGGAATTCGCTCATCTTCGTGCTTCTTCCTTTTCCCCTTTTTCCCCGCACGCTAAGAATCGCCGTTTGCCTGTCCAGTAATTATTTCGACCGAAAGAAACTCGTTCGCAATGCTAAATTCGTTTTCTTGTTTGCGTCGTCCGTGCTTTTTCTAGTTTTTGCTACGCAAAGTTGTGAAACTTATGCGTAGTTGGAAAATTATATTGTGGATTAATAAAAAGATTCCTGGTTTATGAAAAATGGATGAACAGTGGAGTATTTATGCGATTCAAGTTGTATTTACGGTAACGAAACATTTACCGTTAAAAATGATTGTCAATTTACTTGTACACGTTTATTGTACAAAAGAGTTGTCAAATTACGAAATAGGGTTGCAAATTTACAAATTGGGTGTAGCTACGTAAATTACCATGCATTCGCCTTGTATTTCCGATAAAAAAATTTCAATTCGCTGCGGTGCGTGGTAAATTTGTCGTATTTGTAAATTGAATAAACAGTCTACGTATCGCGAATTCATTTTTCCGTATCCGAATAAAACTTGCAATACATTGTAGGAATTAAAAGTTGAATACAAAAATTTTGAACAGTGTTGATTTGGGAAAAGAAAAATCACCATTTTGCAATTTTATATTAACTCCGATTCAGAAGTTGAATTTTCGAAACATGAGTGTGTTTTGCTCAATTGTAAGCTTTAACAAACTTTGAAAAATTTATCCTAAACGTGGCAGTATTGTTGCAAATTTAAACCCCATTACAGAAATCGAAGAACGGAGGGTATCGCGTCTTGTAATTTGCATTATTTGTCAGACCTTCGACGAGACATCCGACAAATGATTTCGGTGCGACAAACAGCGGCTAGACTTCAAAGGCGGAGGATTGATAGAGCGAAGTCAATACTCGACGAGTGCAGACGGGGTGTTAATTAGGCTAAACAAGGGTTGAACTCATCGAGGTAAGAAGATCGGAATTAGGTATTCCGGCAAGGAGGCAGAGCCGGGGATTATTGCAGGCTAATTTCGAATGCGGAGCGGAAGTCCGAGTGTTATACTTCGAAGGGAAGAATCCTCGAGGAGATGATCCTGCGCGAGGTGGGTGGGGGTGAAGGGGATGATGGGGAAAACTCCCTAATTCCGGCCCTCGCGACACAGCGCCGTTTTTCCCGCAAGAATAAAAACCGATCTGATTATCCCCTTGTTTTATCCCCAAGGAATTTACTCGGCTCGATGCCGCGTGTTTACGGATCATACGGGGATCGTCGGGCTAAGCTTTTCAACTTCTCTACCTACCGCAAAAACCTTGCGCTGATATATCCCGAATTTTAAATTTATACAAACACGTGTAAAATCGCGATAAATCCTCTGATTGTATTTACAAAATTCTCTTTCGTCTGATCCACGGAAGACTTGGTTACGCTGTACGTATATGGGGAGTTCCATGCGAACCCAACCAACGTTGGGTTCCTGATCATTTCTGGTTGTACTTTATTTAGCTTACTAGTTGTCAGTGTTTTACCAGATGACATAGTTGTAGGGGAGACTGGGGCACCACGACTCCCCAAAAAATTCTGGTATTTGCTTCACGGTATAAAGAATGAACACTGTCTGCTTGTCCTGGAACTCGAGTTGCACCAGAAATCGACAGGATCCAGGAGGAAGAGAACCCGGTACTCGAAATCTGCGGAGCGCGATTCTCATCCGTCCGCTCAACTGCGCGGTTGTTTCCAGACTGAGAAATTCGCCTAGCTGATTTTCGTCGTCGACGATTACTATAGATCTATGGCGTCAAGAGTGGAAAAAAAATTTTGGGTGACGTCACTTTCCGAACATCCGTACGTCCGAACATCCAAACTTTGGTTTCGAACTTTAATACTATGTATGATTCTGTAATTGTCCCAACTCTGAAGCAGTACCCTAAATTTTTTCAGATTTTTTTATTCCACAGCTCAATAATTTATAAACATTGAGTGTGATTTTGAAAAGGATATTTTCGTAAAATTCTTAAAAACTGTATTTTCTTTTCGAAACATTTTAAGACCGGACCGTTGACGGATCGATTTTTGTCTTTTTTTTAGCGCTTTTAATTTTTTTGACCAACTAAAACATTGTTTAAACGGTCTGAAAATTCGCAAAAAATTCTCAAAACTTCCATTTTTCACTTAGACCATATCTAGACTGGTTTCATTATGGAGTTGATAAAAAAAAAGTTGAATGTCCCAAAACAATGGACAAAAATCGCTGCGTAAGGAAACCAGTCTGGAAATGTTGTAAGTGGAAAATACAAGTTTTGAAAATATTTCGGGAATTTTTAATCCGTTCAAACAATGTTTTAGCTGACCAAAAAAATAGAAAAAAAATGGGTTCGTCATGTCTTGGTCTTGAAATGTTTCGAATATAAAATACAGTTTCTGATTTTTTTTTGATAATTACGAATGGTTCCTTTTCAAAATCGCTTTAAATATTTATAAGTAATTACGCAGTTGATTAAAGAATCTGAAAAACTTCAGGCTACTATTCCAGAGTTGGGACAATTGCAGAAATTTTTTTAAACAAAATCAGAAATGATGAGGGTCAGACGTTGGTCGGGTTCGCATGGAATACCCCATATACTCATATATACACGCGTATATCGCACTCCTTTATTTATTCAGAACTTGTTTTAGGTCTCAAATATTTTACGACCATCCTCCATTGTTGTTTCACGGTGTTACGTTTCGTAACTATTTGTAGAAAAGAAAACCCCTATATGATTGTAAATTTACATGCATTTTCCACAATTTTAACCCCATAGATTCATTCAAGCAAGAATATAATAATAAATTTGTTATACTTAATAAAAATCTAAACTCAACGTCTAATTCGGATGATATCCGAGTGTATTAATGTGATTGCGTTACAACCGATTGAAAAATATGCAATTCACACGTTAAATTCACAAAACTATTTTCCCCTGGCTTCACATCACACCTATATAATTATACACTTTAAATAATTTGTACAATCAATGGTAAATTTTTTTTTTATTCATACAATTAACACCGCATTTTCAGAGTAGCAGTTTCATAACAATTCCATATAGTTTTTTTCCAGTTTCAAAAGGTTTCGTCGAAACGAGGTAAAATATGAGCAACTGTTATTGCTGCATCGGGATATCTCCTGGACTGTCCACCTTTCTCCCTCTCTCTCTCTCTCCTCTCTCTCTTTTCCTCGAGTTGCAACCCATGATCCGTAAGTCACGGATCCATCGTTTGTCCAGAACACCGTGTATACCTATCCAATAATTGTTTCTCCGCGGCTTTCATTTCTCATTTGTGGGTTGTTTTTATTTTTCCACAGATCGCTGAGCGCCTTTTTGCGGTGATTAGAGAAGATTTGTTGGAGGATTCTTCTGCTTTGGGATTTGTAACCACGTATATATATATAATACAACCACAATCACCGGCAGGCTGCAGGTCCACGCTAGAAGCTCGTTGCCAACTTTTCAATGTACTCCGGACACGAGAGCCGACGATTCATCACGAAAGATGTTCCGTAAGTTTGAAAATTTCTATACACAGAGGTCTTCTTATTATATATATATATATATATATATATATATATATATACACGCAACTTTTGTTATTACGTTATATTGCGAACAGGTTTCATGTACTCGAGCTCAGTACAGGAAACATTTTATTGGAAAGTATTTGAGAAAATTGTGTAAGATTAATCGTTTTTCCGATAAATCGATTCATCGAAGTTTCCTCACAATAACTCTGCTGGTCGATCGGTGTAGGAATTGAAATGTTGGATTAATCGATCGATTGTAAGAACGATTAAACGAAACCGATTTATCTCCCATTGCTACTATTTGCGTACCAAAATAAGGAAAACTTGATATAGAATTCTGAGGTGTTATTTCGGAGGCCGCAGAATTGCCACGTTTCGAGGATCAGATCAGAGTAATCACGCCTCTTGTTTGTTGGCATGGGCGAATGTAAATGTATCTTGAACTCTGTGAGGAGGGCACTTAACAATCGCTTAAAATAACCCCCTGGCATGAGCCGGCAACGAGACTGAAAACAAAGTTTCGATCGTTTTGCGCTCCTCGGCGATGAGACACGCGCCTGTCTTTCCGACTGGAACCGAGAAATCAACTGTCTCGTATCGTTCAAACGGTCCGTCGAGGGTGAAACGAAGTCGCAAAATTTTTACATTCTTATTTTTCCCTCTCGAGGATTCACAATTTTCACTGATTCTATTCATTATTTATTATTATTATTATTATTATTATTATTATTATTTTCTTTTTTCCAAAAAAATGGCGATCGTTTGAAGAATTTCAAATTCGACTTTTCGTCCTAAACTGTTGTGACATTTTTGTAACTATATATCGAAAAATTATGACGGTTGAAGGGGAAAAAAAAAAAAAATAGAATCGTGACAAATAATGTAAATTAGCCAAGAATATTCGTATCTGCAAATTTCAAAGATCTGATTGTTTGATGTTATTATCGATAAAAAAAGCTTCCTCTTCATTGATTGTGATAAAAAAAAAAAAATCAATCAATTTAAGCTCGATCTACACACTTTTTAATCGAACGAACAACCCCAATGAATTTCGATAATTCGTCGTCGGGATTTAACAGTTTTTTTTTTTTTTGTTTTAAATTCAACCACTTTTTCAGCTCTCTAATGATTAATTATCTATACTCGTATAATATCGTAATTTAGAATACGCGGATGTGCGGACGATCAGTGTTTTGATTTGGCATCGTCAAGCCCGCGGCTAATGACCGTTTCAATTGAAGGCTCGAGAGGAATTTCATCCTCGAGGACCGGTACGTATGTGTATATATATATATATACCTAATCGATCTTGATATGAAGTATTTAAACCAACTTAATGCCGCGCAGACTCGAGCTTTCATGAGAGCTGCTTGGCTTCGCAGGCCTGATCGAGTGGCTGGCATCAAATTGCGATGTTTTGTTCGCCTCTGATCAAATCCGCCGATCTGAGGGACAGGAACAAAACCATTACAGGCAATCGTCTCAAGTCCGACTGCGTCGCTTATTATCTATGATAACAAACGTTACATCCTCGTAATTTTCTGTGCGGAAAAACTTTGACGCGAAATTACGTGACCTCGTTGTAGGACGATAACTTGAAAAATTCAGGACCTTAACGACAATAATTTATAGTAATTAGCTTCTTTTTGCTTACAGCTGATCACTGATTACTTGCGGAGATTTATTTCGGCGCTTCGAAAGGGAGGGGGGGGGGGGGGGGGGCAGGGCAGAGAATTTTTGAAGAAATTTCAGAGGCAAAATTCAGTTCCACCGGTCTCGGCTGCGAGGCGAAGATTAAACGAAAAATGGAGGGAGGATGCGTCGCGTATAGCGTCTGGATTCGCGCAGCGTATAACTCGAAGTGTGCGATAAGCTCGTGAACCCGCGATTATCGCACCCTGTACGTATATCTATAATTCCGGCGTTTCAATTATTGCATACTCTAATCTAATCAAGCACCTCGCCGGAGACATTGTCATAATTCAGTTAATTACACATCGTAGGAGACATTCGACTGGCGGGTATTATTATATCCCGCGGATCGGAGTTCGACTAAGCCGATCGGGTAGACGATTTACCCCCAAAGGAAGGGATATTTTTTTAAAACATCTTGAGGAAGTTGGTTTGCTTGGAATCGATGCTTTTTTATTGATCTTATTGCTAGGTAAATGTACGCTCAATGTTTGTCGAATTATTATCATCGTTATTTAAGCCAGACGATCGTGATATGAAAAATATAAAAATCCACGACACTGGAATCGATGACAAAATTTGTGTTCAATTTATCAGCGGAAGAGATTGTTAAAAATCGGTTCGATTTCGGTCGTTTTATTGAAAAGAGTGCATCTTACCAACACACCTAAATAACTTTTTATCATCATGTCGGCATCGTTTGTTTGTTAATTCAAAAATATCCTCTTTTGATATATTATTGTTGGGCAAAATGCAACGGTAATTAATAATATATAGATAACGGTCGCTAATTTAATCGCATAGGTATACGTGCGCGGATATGTGCAGTAATTGCAGATTTTTACCGCTCGGGAAAACTCATTACCGCGGATTCGTAGTGCGGAATTTGATTTTCATCGATTCGTGAATGACGGGAACGAGAAGCGCGATTTGTAGACGTAGCGATATCGGAGTTTGACTTCATTTTGCCGGTTGATCAAAGAACCAAAAGGAAATAAAAGTCCTGAGGGTGGGGGTGAATATATATACAAAACGAACGGAAGACAGGAGGATTACAATATCAAAGTTTAAAAGGTGCGGAAAACTGTTTTATACAATGAGAAAAATTTCATTTTTTACAGTGACTAGAAAAATTCGGTAAAATAGGTACCGTTAAAAAAACTGTTTGAATATTGTTGGAATTAGGAAAAACGAGGTACGCGTAACCATTTTGCGCTATCGTCGATCCTTTTTTGGTAATTGCAAGGCAAAATCAGTTTGCGAGGTTTACTCGACTTTTTTAGTTAAACAAGCCTTTAAAGTCAATTTATCGTTGCACGAGCGTTAAATTTTTGCAACAGTTGCAAGAAAATATAGCAACAGCCCAGTAAACATGAGCCGGTTAAAATGTGGTTGAAGAAACGTTAAGGTCGTATAATTATGGTATAGGTAGAAAATATTACCGTGTTCGATATACGGTAATTTTTCAGTAAAATATTAATCGTTGTCTCTCCACAAATATTATACGATTTTCATTACACGTACATTTAAACAACGGTTTCTAGACTAATAATCAACGTTTTGTTTACTAGTTCAATTGCTAATTTAAATTCGTTAAAAACCGGTATATTTATAGATATTAAAATACAAATTTTCTACGTTTCATCGTCAACGTTTTGTTGTGGTAAGCGAGATTCGTAGTATAAACGTGTGGTAAAACCGTTTATATTTCTAGTCTTATGAACAGTTAATATACATGTTTTATTCCTTCACCGGTAACACAAGTTTAACGTTTAATTCACTGCTTTTCTACAACATTTAAACAACGGTTTCTAGACTAATAATCAACGTTTTGTTTACTAGCTCAATTGTCAATTTAAATTCGTTAAAAATCGGTATATTTGTAGGTATTAAAATACAAAATTTCTGCGTTCCATCATCAACGTTTTATTGTGGTAAGCGAGATCCGTAGTATAAACGTGTGGTAAAATCCATTATATTTCTAGTCTCATGAACAGCTAATATACATATTTTATTCCTTCACCAGTAACACAAGTTTAACGTTTCGTATAGTTACCATACCTTGCCAATATGTTCTCATTAATTGTTTAATAATTAAGTCAATACACTTTTGATCTACTGATCACATGTAATACGTGAAAATTACGTCGTACATAGACTTGTCATATCGATACACAGAATTATATACCTACTCGGGCCGAAACGTAAACAAGATTTGTTTCGTACCTTTCTGACCTTCATATCCAAGAATACTACCCTTTTCAACATAGTGAGGGCAGGAATCAACTTTTACATCATTTACTTACATATTGCGATGTTTGAATTTGGAACTATAATCATTATATTCAAGTTTTTCTCATGTTAGCAGTGACTAAAATTCAACGTTTTGTTATCCTCCTCAGCACGTTCTTCTGATTACCTTAAATTTTGTAAACAACTGGTCATTCGATTTCCAATCTTTTTTTTCATTCGATAAACTAGTAAGTATCATCAAAAATATGAAAAAATTCAGGTGACATAACACTAGAAGTGATAATTTTATTCTACGTAATATTGTAAAGTAGAACAATATGTTACCTCCATTTTTTCAAATTCTTTTCCTTGTGTTATTGTTAATTCCCTAACATAGGAAAAAAAGTTGAAAAATCGATGAACAGATTTTTTTACAAAGGTCACCAAGAAATTACGTAGTTGAGCATATAAGTGCATCCCTTCGCGGCGTCTTTATTAATTGTAAAACATACGTTTTCCTATACCATAATGTATATATTGGAATAACCCATGCTAGGAAAGCGAGTGGCCGTAGATGAAGCTCGTGTACCATGGATGTTACATATACGTATAATGAGCGCATGTGTCAAACGACAAGCGGTCGCGAAGAATCGAGAATGTCCGAGCGTGAAATACTCGCGCCTCTTCTTCTGCCTCTGATTGGCTCGCTAGGTCAGCGTGTTGTAACTCGTACGGTTCCTGCACGCTGAGAGCCGAGGACGACGCGTCAGAATGCCCCCCCCCCACCGTTCGCGAAGGCTCTCAGCTCACGCGATCAGTGAATCAGTCTAATTTGACCAACTTCCGAGGTCAGTGCACGTCCGTGTTTATGTGAGCCTTCATAAGCTGGTAAGTACAAATGTATTTTCTATTTGGAAAAATTTATCACGATGATTCAATACAGACGAAAATGACAATACAGGCGTAAATAACCTGACAATAAAAAGAAGAAACAAATACTTTGTGATTGCGTCGTACTTGCTTTTGAACGTCGCCGAAAGGATGTAGGCACAATAGAATTGCTTGTAGATAATGCTATAAGAAGCATGTCTATGGTATGGAATATATACTGATTGCAAATAGAAGCCGCAGATATTTATTGTTAGCTTCATTCTTACTTGTGCAGGCATCGTTTTTCTTTTATAAGGTTATCCAGTGAAATAGATCGCTAACACATACGTATCATGTACGAATGAACGATCATTTAGTGGCTGCATCTTTTCCCAATAAACACACAGTGGTTGAAATGATATATAATAGACCTGTCAAGACACGTTGAGAGAACGTTGAAATGGCACATAAAGATTATTCTACCTAGAATACAGGTGTTAAATACTATGTATTTTCAGGTATTTGACGGATTAGCAGTGATATCGAGGAAGTGAATGCTCCAGCTGCGGTCGAATAATAATTAAAACTTATGCGTACTGCGTACCTAGACAACGCTTTCTATAGCGTCTGTGTTCTTTTTTGAAATAATGTGCCAATACTTTTTATTATTTTACTTTGTCAGGATTGTGATTTTTTACCTAGTCCCGAGATGAAAGTTAACAATTTTCCTCGTTAGGGTATAATCATTGTATGATTATTTTGTTTCATGTTTTATTTGTTATCAAACCTCTTGTATCGGATATAAGTTTTTGTTTGTTCATGTTCACTTAATTTTACTATTTGCTATACTTCTATACTCTTGTGAGTACATCTGTACAATTGAGGTATGCGTATATGTAAAAGACTGTATGTTTATTTATACATCCCAGTCAACATTCACACAGTTACATCGTTGGCATAATAAAATGTCCGCATCAACGATACAGACAAACTGGTATATAAAAAACTACTGTTATGTTTCGGATACATTGTTAAAGCGGATATTTCGATACGTGTGCAATGTAACTATTGTCATTGTTGCCTTGGATGAAAGTACCTTATAATAAATATATATCATGTTTCGCAAAGGTGTGTGCTTTATCTCATTTAGTTGTCCTGTATTTCTCATAAGAATACATAGGTGTGGATGTAAAATAATTAATATCATTTAATTGGTGCAAGTTACCATTACTGAAATAGCTAAGAATGTGAGCGTTGCTGTATCATCTAACCCCTGAGATAAGTCCATATTGACCATACAAGAAGCTTTTAACAGCTTGTGTATTAATATAGTACATGAAAAATTATACCGAAAACATATTCTCAAGTTGGTTGTTACACGTTTATCGGAACCGCGTGATATTCGATTAAGTGTATTCAATTAAACGTATAATAATTGTTTACGGATATCGTTTTTACGTTAAATCAACACACATTAAGTACGTGTATTATTATGAAAAAAATTTTCCAATGAACACGCTTATTAAACGTGTTTGAACCACGAAAAATGGTGGCTATAACAGGTATATATTAAACGTCTACGTTAACATTTAAATTGCGTTCTTTCATACTTGTTTCATTACGTTTCTGAAAACCGTAATTTCGACGTTTACTTCAACCGTGGAATATCCGGATCATAATCACTAACAGAAAACGTTGATGAGCGCAGTAGAAAAAACCTATATCAGGGCGGACATTTTTCACGAGAAAAAACGTATGTGCTGAACGATTATTCAACTATATACAACGTTATTTTTCGACGTATTTCTTACGATTTATTTACCAGCAATGTTTATTGGGAGTGATCGTAATAAGAAAGAATAGTAACGGATGCTAGACTTTCCGGTAACGGCTAGGAAACTAATTTTCACTTTCTACCTAGAACTATATTTTTCGATCGTGGCAAAAAATGAAAATAGTCAAGGACTGAGCGGTAACTGGAACTAAAAATTTCTCTCAGTATAGAATTTGAAAAACATGGAAAGCCAAAATATAGGTAGAAAAATTTTGCATGTTCTGATTATCGAGACTGCACGTTTCCATATTTTGACTGTTTCATAATTCAACTTTCTACATTCTAAAACGTTATAAAATTCATGGTCACGTTTTTTAAAATTCGATATCGCAACTCTTCTGTTTTCTAATCTTTCTACAAACTTTACGAGATCAAATTTCACAATATTAACGTGACGTTCCATTTTTATGAAAAACTAGCCATTCGCGAACCTCAGGATTGTCTTAAATTCCATAAATCGTGTCACCAAAGCAAAATGTAACACTGCATATTTTACAAATCCTAAAACGACTCGAAACTCGTCGTTTCAAAGTTGCAACAAGTTAAGCGGTGAGCTGACCAGCCATCAATAATAATACATTTTTTTTTAAATCACCCATCGAGTATAAAATGTCCAATAAATTGACAAAACATTACATTAAATTAAATTTATCTACTAAATTTTTTCATATTTTCGTTCCAGTACTCGCGCAATTCGGATCGGTGTTGCAGGGACAATACGAGGGGTGTTTAAAGGGTCCGAAAATACTGTTTGAAGAGACGATTACAGGTTCAGAAGGCTGGCGAACCCTTCTCAACTCAACCTTTCGAATCCCGACAGTTCTGCAGACATTTCCAGGGATCGCATAAATTCCGGCGTAGAAGATGCTGGCGAGTCGAGTCGTTCTCCGCATTGATAATTGCGCGTCCGACTAGCCGTCGGCCAATTAGCCGATTCGCAAAAGCTTATTAATTACGCTCGTAAGTCGCACCTGCCACGCCGCAGGACGGATTCCCCCTCTTACTCCGGTCCTTTCCATTTGTCCACGTCTGAATTACCGATACGTTTCAGAGCCGAGATTTTGCCGCGGCTTGCAGCCTCCGAGTCCGGTTTTGACAGCTCTGACGCATCGCGGCGAGTGTGAAAATATCCGTATTACACAGAGAGATATGTAAATCTTATATATATATATTTATACATGGAATGACAGAGTTATAAAGCGAAAAGTAACGGAGTATTGGTACGACATGTGTCCGCGTTAAAATAGTAACCGAATTACACCGCGTTGTGCTTAGGGGGTGAAAAATCGCCCCCGTTATGCCGCTGCGTAAACGGAAGTCAAAGCGGCCGATTTTTATTTTCTCCATTTTTCGACGTTGCGGGCTTTTATGAAACGCGCTTTTTTTTAGTCGCCGATCGTTTCTTTCATTTCCTATCGTTGTACGCGTTTGTACGACTGATAAGATCGAATTAATATAAAAATATTTTTTCACGGATTATATGCCCGGAAAAGGATGGATTTGTCCTGGGATTTACTTTTTTGGCTTCGATTCGAGAGCTTAACGACTCCGGTTTTACTTTTTCAAAATACCATTTTCAAGCTCAAATTTATTGAAGGTTTTCAGCGCACCGTTTTATACGACGATCAAGTTCGTGCACGAATTGGAAAATATAATCTGGTAACATGAGTTATCGTGCCAAATTTGAACAATTTTGACAAAAATTCCAGTCACCGTAATCTTGCGTTGAAAAATCGTTGGTTTCTTTCAAGTTTCATGGCTGCACTGAGAGAAATTTTTACTTCCCGTTACCGCTCAGTCCTTGACTATTTTCATTTTTTACCTCAACCAAAAAATACAGTTCTAGGTAGAAAATGAAAATTAGTCGGAAAATGGTTACGCGTATCTCGTTTTTCCTAATTCCAACAATATTCAAACAGTTTTTTTCAACGATACCTGCTTTACTTAATTTTTCTAGTTACTGTAACAAATGAAATTTTTCTCAGTGTGCAACTATTCAAAATTTGAAAAATGTATAAAATTGAATTATCGATAGTTTGGAATATCGGAAATCCAAATTACCGCCAAGATTTCGTTGAACCGTTTTATACACTAGGGTGTAGAATAAGCGAATATGGTATATTACATGCCTGTAGATAGCAGCTATTGTCTGTCCTCGATATCTATCTATATCAGCTGCTGCTAAATTCGGATGAATAATCGCAGCCTCCCGGATACAATCTCGATACTATATCCGCAATAACCGTTTACAAAGTCAGAATTATGACCGTAATTATTTCCCGCGTTGTAACGATAAAGCTACACACACGGGGCGGGGTTGAAATTCCGAATTTGAAAAGTTACGAAAGCGCCAAATCCAGAGTTTTTTGGTGGCGAAAGTTAAACCAATGAAATCAAACTTTAACCAAATATCAAAGTTGGGAATTTGCACTTACCTCTCGGATTAAAATTGCGCTTCAACTCGCCCTTCCGCTGTCTCTCTATCTCTTTCTCTATTTCCCTCTTCAGGGCGATTATTTGTATCCTATCGTCGCCATTTAACACCTTATCCACTTATTTCCACTTTTTGTTTCCGTTAAAAGAATAGAGAGAAAAGAAAAAAAAAAAAACTCGAGGGTAATTATCCAAGTCTTACCTTAAAAAAAAAGGTGTCTAAAACACGCCACCGAGTCGAGTTCACAGATTTTCATGTTTGCGATTACTCCCGTTAAACGATTGTTTGTAAAATAAAAATAAAAGAAGAAGAAAAAAAAAAAATTGAAAAATAAACAAATAATTACATTCACAAACAGGACGTGGCGAATTATATCGAAACTTTATCCTAGCGCCGGTTTATATCTTGAAATTAATTATTCTCAAACACGTTATTTGTCACAGAAAATTTCGTCTCAGCTGTGATTGTCGATAAAAAAAAAATAAATAAATAAAAAAAATAAAAAAATCACGACACCATGGGAAAAACTGTTCTTCCTACCGATATCGTTTCGGAAAGCTTTTGCCGCGTGCCGTTTTTACTTTTTCACCGCCGTTGGGATGCGTGCCCGATATAATCGCACGTGTCCAACACAATTATTAGCCTTTGTCCCGTGTTTGATAAATGGACCGCCGCATATGGCGCTTCGCGCTCGACTGCGAGAAGAGATTTTCTCCACCATCCTCTCGGCCGTATCTTCTCCCACCGTGACTCCCCCTCGATCCGTGACGTCATTCATTCGCTATACGCAAGCCCGACGATTTGTGTTTGTGCGAGTAGCGTACAGAGGACCAGATACAACGTATACGCGTGTCTGTAATGTGTAATGTGTGGGGATGAGAGGACGAGGTTGTTTAATATTCGGGGAAATCTGACGAATCGGATAATTTATTCCACCTTACACCGCGTATTAACGCGTGACGCCCTAAGTCTGATACCTAAACCTAAACCCACCACCACCACCACCCCTTCACCCCATCTGTCGGCTTGCCAAAACTTTACTACACCACTTGTAATTTTCTTTATTTCGTCGTTTATACTTTTCACCATTCACCGACAAGCTACGGGGTGTGTTTTTATCAATTTTATACCGTTACTGTTAATCGATTGTTTGTAACGAAGCCGAAAGTATTGAAAGAGATTGAAAAATTTTTTTTACCGTCGTTATTGTGAGGTGAAAAAAAATCAGTCAAACGGGTGAATGAATTTTTTTTTTTTTTATACACGTCGATTATGTTTGATTGGAGCGTGTATAAAAATATGACGAAATCAAATTTTTCCAACGCAATAATGCAAAGATATTTCGATTCGTTAATTGACAAATGATTCAACGATTACAAATAATTACCTCACACCTTCATTTTGTGTATATATTCAATTGTTTTTCATTAAATTTTCGCAATAACACCGACATTCCCATTCCCGTGAAAAATATACATTACGATCATATTTGCATAGTCGGATTACTATAATCGGTCTCTCCTTTATGAGTCAAAAGCGGGGTGAATATCGCTGCATTACGGCTGAAAATTTACACTTCTCCTATCGAAAAGATTACACCAATGAATCAAACGGACGGTGAATGGAGGAAATGAGTTAAAAAAAAAAAAACAAAAAAAAAAAAAAAAACGACACAACGTTTTAGATAAAATCAGCTCGTTCGAACAAATAATGGACGAATGTTTGTGTAATTCTTTTTTTTTTTTTTTCAAAAACTATTTTCACTTTCAATTTTAATTTCTTACCAGCGATTTCTCCGCCGTGATTCATTGCTAGCTCGTTACTTCCTATTGTGACGATCGTTAGGGTGCTCTTCACGTGTGAATAGACGTATGCGGAGTGAGCATCGATCATAGGGCCAATAAAGAAGAAAGATGAAAAAAAAAAATGAAAAAAGAAAAGGAAAAAAAAAGAACGGTGAAAATCGTTTGGTATACAGGCATGTTACTTATCCCAAGGCGTTAAATACCGGTCTCATATTTAACCCCGAAGGTAGTTCTGTACCACTGTTACATATCTACCGTAGAATTCTACCGAATCGTATTATTAAAATCGACATAAATATCACGAATATAAAAGTAAATTTGTGGCGTCGTAGTTCGAGGAGAGGAACGAGATGAAATTCTAAAAAACAAAAAAAAAAATAAAAAAAAAAAAGAGAGAGAGAAAGAAAACCTAAATTTCATCGGTTTTGCGGAATATACTTATATGTATTATATACTTATAATACATGTATCTGTATAGATTTCCACAAATATTGAGGAGTCAGGATGGTAACTACGTAAGTTCGTCCCGTAGAGCCAATAAGCGAGTGCAGTGCTCGATTTGAGGATATATATATATATATGTATATATGTGTGTATATACATATATATATACACAGGAGCCTGAGAAAACTTTGCAGGCGAAACTTTGCCGCTCGAGCGGAAACCTTTTTTGTTTCTTTTTCTTTTTTTTTTCTTGCTCTTTTTTCTTGCGTTCTTCCTCGTACCGTCTTTTTTCTTTCTCTCGTTTACTCTTTATCTGTTTTACCCTATTTTCTCCCCCGCTTCTTTTTCCTCGTATTTTTCTTCTTCTTCTTCTTCTTCTTCTTCTTCTTGAGTTAGAAATAGAAGATCAGGAAAAATAGCCAAAATTCAAGGGGAACCGTGACGTTATCTCTCTCTCTCTCTCTCTCTCTCTCTCTCTCTCTCTCTCTCTCTCTTTCTCCGTCTCTTACTCTCTTTGCGCTTTCGAATCGTATGTACTTTGAACCGCCAACTGTCCGAGGCACCTGTCAACTCGACCCTTGAGCCCTGAAAAACAGCAACCGGCACTGCCGTCGAGGTTTTTACTGAAAAAAAAGATCCCTTGCCGACCGCTTGGCCATTGTACCGAATGCGTGTGCCATCCGTTCACCATTAAAATAGAACTGCATCGCAGCGGGCCTCTGCATGGTTGTTGTGTCCGTAAGGGTGGAATTGTGTATCGGCGGGGATAACTTTGGCTTTAAAGATAAAAGGCGAGCTCTTGCAACGCGTTGTGAACAATGTAAAGCCAGAAGCACCGGTATACAGGTTTTTGACATTGCTCTTCGAACTGATAAAAAGGCAAAATATGCCATTTGGGGAAAAGAAATTAAACATCGTTGCAATGTTTTGAATAATTTTAGTCGTTACTTCGGTACCAAATGTGAGATGATTGTGTAATATTGTGTATCCGTCAACTGTGCGGAAAAATTGTATCGAGGATAATATTGCGGAACTGTTAAATGTACGTAAAAGACAGACGCCCGTCTCTGTGAAACCCTTGAAAACAGTCGGTGCGTTCTGGCATTTAGATTCTTCGACGCATCGCCACGGCCACGGTGTGAAAACCACACTTATGTAATTACGTGGGAATGCTCGGGGATCTATCGCGGCTTAAAAGCTCTAAATACAGATCAGACTCGGGCGGTGATGTATGGCCCAAATTTGAAAGAAGGGAAAATCGAAGCGAGTTATTTCTCGATTCCCGCCCGTTTGGTGAACAATTTCTTTTACGTAACGCGAGCATGTTTTACGCGCTTTTCCATGCTCGTTTTTCATACACAAAGTACACGTTTCTATGACGGTAAAGTGAATCCGCGAATGCGCATGCGCGGAGTACAGAAAACACCGCTTTTATGTCCTAGGAGTTGAAAGTTGTCTTTTCCGCACTTCCGCGCATGCGCTGTAGCGAACAAATCTGACATTACGCGACCCTAACCTCAATTTCGTGCTTCGTTAGAAAAACGTGTAACATACTCCTGTTATGTAAATAATCGTATGCAACAAAGAGTCAACGATATTTTTGCTGCCAGTATTTGCAATATTCGTCATCGGCTCACCTACGATTCATATTGGAAACTCACGCTCGGTCCGAAAAGACCGTATTAGCCTAAAAAAAAGTGAACCTGATCAATAAAGACCAATTACTATTAACGTATCGATTACAAAAATTCCCTATAATTAATTTCCCGAGAAAGAAACATGGAAAAAATTTCTAGGCGATCGAACAAGAAAAAAAAAAAAACACGAGCAAAAAAACCGCGTTTCCGTTTCCAAGGTTTTAATTCAAATAAGCTGTCCAAACTCACCCACGGATCTCCAAAAACTCGAAATAAAAATCCCGTGGACAAAATTGTTTTACAGTACCTACCAAACCGCAGACCCACCTAGCGATTACTTGTTACGAAGAAACTTTACAAGTTGTGTAAAAAAGTGTAACTTCCCACACGGCACGAAATATGTCAGAAATATTTCCGAAATGTTACAACATTTCAGATTCATTACATAATTTCAGGAATATTTCTGAAATGTTTCTGAAATATGTCAATTGCAATATAACATTCCCAATATTTCGGAAACCTTTCAGAAATATTTCAAATGCAATATAACATCACTGGTACCTTCGAAACGTTTCAGAAATATTTCAAATGCAATATAACATTTTCGATATTATAAATATATTTCAGAAATATTTCAAATGTAATATAACATTTTCGATATTATAAATATATTTCAGAAATATTTCAAATGCAATATAACATCACTGGTACCTTTAAAACGTTTCAGAAATATTTCAAATGCAATATAACATGTTCGATATTACAAATATATTTCAGAAATATTTCACATGCAATATAACATTCTCGATATTATAAATACATTTCAGAAATATTCCAAGCGCAATATAACATCACCGGTACTTTCGAAACGTTTCAGAAATATTTCAAATGCAATATAACATCACTGGTACCTTCGAAACGTTTCAGAAATATTTCAAATGCAATATAACATTTTTGATATTATAAATATATTTCAGAAATATTTCAAGCGCAATATAACATCACCCGAACTTTCGAAATGTTTCAGTAATATTTCCGTTTATGTGTGTATACATATGTATTTTTCATAAAATTTGTCATTTTTCAAATTTTCCATAATGGACACGTGCATAAAGTTTTTCAATATTTATACCTTTCATAAAGTTATGGATCTTTAATGATTATGCATACTGAGCTACGTCCAGTCAAGAAGACCGAAGTGAAGATTTTTTGACGGAATACGAATTGGGCGTCATAATTCTCATTTGTCTTGTTGAATCTACCAATTTTCTCGAACAACATCTCTTAAGGGACAACACCACTGTGACGGCTTCAAAAAATCGATTTTTTGAAAACCATCTAGAAAAATCTAGAATACATTTAAGAATAGAATGCCGTTGGTCCCAGGTCGAAAAAATAATTATTTTGGGAGATATAGGAGATATGGGAGATGCCAAAGGGACTCGTGAGAACGGGTCCGAAAGTGTGGTCCACACCGAATGCGTGTTTACTTTAAAACCAGTATAACATTGACCAGATACTTCCAAATTCCAATGTTTAGAATATTCAAGTATTGGACGTGGTGGTTTCGAACGCCTTAAACGGATACATATAAATATTCGTTATTTACGTCTGAACTATATAAGAATAAACAAGCAGTGTTTATATTTTAACTAAACAATTCATCAATAATTAACATTCCTTTTTGATTCCTGGGTGACCGGTTTACACTAATTGTAATATTATAATATTTATTCACATTCTTATTCTACGTATATGTTTATTAAAATTACCGTCGTACTTATATTAATTCAAATTAACGCGCCTTATTTATTCGCGTTTTATCCGCGAGGAAGCGCTGAAAAACCCTAAAAATATGGCATCACGTCGCATACTCGAGCGCGAGTGTCGAGCGTCGCGCGCCAATTTTTCGCGCATCACCGTCGCGCAGCGTCGTGCACTCTTCCATCCTTCATTCTCGAGCTTTCTTGTTCTTTCGCACCGCGTTTCACAGGTCGTTAGATACCACGGATCTCTTGAGAAAATTACAGAAACCCACGTGGCAAGAAAAGTGGATATTTGGTAAGTAAATGTTTAATTTCCAATAAATGTGTAGAGAATTAGACCAAAAAATATCCTTAGCTACTTGGCATAATTACATATTTACGTGCATATTTGCTATGTACGCGGTTCTGCAGTTTGCTTGCTAAATCGGCTATCCTTGGCCACCACGTGTTGAATGGTATGCAATTGAAATACCGGCTTATGTGTGAACAGAAAGTACTATACTGCTTATAATTTTTTGTCAAGCTGTGAATTAAATAAAATAATTACGATCGTTGACTTCCCAACTATGAAACATCTATAATATTAAATCTTTTTATAGTTTACTCAACAAGGTTATTTCCTAACCGCAGTTGACCTCTCACGAGTGAGTACTCGTTTGATTTTCCCCCTTGATGGAAAATCACACGATACGGCATAATTGCCTTATGCAGTATTAAATTATGCATATTCCGATATTCGTATAGTGTCGCGATTTATTAATAAAGGCTAATTTTAATTTATACTAAATTGTTGATCAATTGAAACTTGAAGATACGCCGAACGTTATCAAACTTCGGTTTACTTTTCACTAGTTAATTACTGATTGAGGCCTGTATATTCAAAACTGTACGTTTTTAACATTTTAACTATAATTATTATAGGATATTATTATGCATTATAATTATTTTTCACGCTATACATATAGACGGGCCCTAATGAAACACTTAGTGTATCTCGCTGGCCCAAATAGAACAAGGCTATTTCATAAAAAGCTGTATAAGGCATGTACAGAGCTCTGTATATACGTCCTATGTCAGCTTCAGTTTTATGCACATTCCTATCATTGTTGATTATAAAATAGCAGAATATACCCTCACAAAACATTCTGCTTATACGTTATTTCAATCTGGCGTATACCACCTTGAGCCTCGTGTAATCTAGCTTTAGTTAGAAAGATATCAGACTAGGTGGAGACCGCCGATCAGTAATTACATGTTATTTGCTTTGAATCACACTCATGTATTTACAACTAAATCTTGAAACATCTGTAATAATTGCAGGAAAAGGTTGAGCAGCTGACAGTCAACTGTGTATTCGAAATATACAACATACGTTTTAGGTAAGACTATTATTAACCAATCATTTAGTTTATGTTTGATCAAATGATTGGGTAACCAGCTACCATTCGATTGGCAATCACACTAATCTAATATCAATAGTGGCATGACGTCCATATTTTCAGTGTATATTTTATGTTAAACAACTTAACTTTGCAGTCAACTGTATAGTAGACCCTGACAAACATTAGTTCTCAGACTGTATTCAGAATAAACTTTTATTTTCCTGCACATCAAATGAGAAATTATTGACTGACCTTTTGTTATTCAAAGTTTTATGTTTGCAACATTGAATATTATACTTGTATTATTTATGATATTTGATTTCAGAAAATGACACGTAAAAGAAAAAGTATCGACTGCTATTCAGATAGACATAAACGTCGACTCGTTGAACAACAAACTAAATTAAGTATTATTAGAATGAAGCACGTTAAGCACGTAAAGTACGAAATGTAAAGTCGTGAACCAAACGCTTTTTTTAAAATATACATGAAAATAAGTATAGTTTTTTCTCGGTTTAAACTTATTATTATAATATTATAATAATTAAATTATTTTTAAATCAATAATGCATATGAAAATATAGGTTATAATAATTAAGCTGATACAGGGCAGTCTTTTGCTATACACCATATTTACTAGTATAGTAGTAATTATACATAGTAACATGTACTACGTGTATTACGTAACATTTCTTTGTAAATATTGTGCAGAGCAAAAGACTGCCCTATATCAGCTTAATTATTATAGCCTATATTTTCATATGCATTATTGTTTCCAAAATAATATAATTATAATAATATAACGATAAGTTTATATTGAGAAGAAGACTATACTTACTTTCATGTATATTTCAAAAGAAGCCTTCGATTCACGACTTAATATGGACATGACTCTGTACGATTTTATAATGTATTTGAAAATAAATAACTTTGTAAGATACCTATATAATTAATCATTTTACTCAGATTCAGGACTTTCTTTATTACCTGAAAGATTTTTGAAATGTATTGTGGAATATATCAGAAATATTTTCACTATATCTTTCGGAAATGTTTCAGCAATATATCAGTCACCATTTTCAGATATATCGCTGAAAAATTTCTGAAATATATCGCGGAAATATTTCTGACATATTACCGAAATGTTTCTGACATATTTTTGACATATGTCAGCTATAAAACGTTAGTTATATATGCGGACATGGACATATTTCTGACATATTTCTGAAATGTTGCAATGGAATATAACATGTTTCTGATAAGACATTTCTGAAACATTTCTGAAATATATCGCGGAAATATTTCTGACATATTACCGTAATGTTCCTGACATATTTCTGACATATGTCAGCTATAAAACGTTAGTTATATATGCGGACATGGACATATCTCTGACATATTTCTGAAATGTTGCAATGGAATATAACATGTTTCTGATAAGACATTTCTGAAACATTTCTGAAACATATTGTGCTGTGTGGGTTGGCGCGATAGCGATTCGAGGGATAAGAAGAAACTCGAACTCGTACCGTTAAGGGCAACGATAAATTCCGAAAGTAAATCTGCCCCTTGCTTCGCACACATAGAGAAACACTATTCCAGTACTGCTAAGCTGCACTGCGGCACATCTATCTATACACACGTACACCTACAAAGTACACGTCGCACATGCAATGAAATTGCCATTTGGTGCACCAGATTTCCTCTTCCTTATTCCTCACACACACACATATATACATGTGTGTAGCAGCGTTTCGTGCCGGGAATATAATTTATCGGAGTTGGAATTTTCCCGCCGGATTCGAGAATGGAGGGAGGGTCAGACGGGGGGTGGGAGAGCAAAGGGCAAAGGGTTCGAGTTTCCCTTTCCAAGGGAGCAAGGGAACAAGTCGTCGTTCCCCGCAACCCTTGTCCAGTCCCTTCTAAACAATCTCTATATAGTTGTAATGCCGCTTCATCCTTCGACGCCCTTGAAGCCCAACGCGTTTACCCTTAACTTAACCGCCACCCTTTTAATTGCCTAATGGCCGGCGTTCAAACGCCTGTTGTTCGCTGCTCTGCTTGGGACACAGCGCATATTGTACCTTATAGCACATCGTGTATCGTTCTTCGCTACGCGATCGATCGACGCGGAAGTTTATTCTCGAAAATGATCTATTTACCAAGATTGTAGAATATATCTTCTAACGTCATTTTGCGGGGTTTGATCCAAGTGTCGACAAAATTACGGTTTTGGAAAAATTTTTACCACGCGTAAACAGAGTCGGTTGTTGTGGGTTTTTTTTTTTTTTTTTTTTTTATTTATTTAATTTTTTTTTTTATTTTTTATTTTACTCGGAGGAAACATAATTTGATATGGAAGATTTTGGTCGAGTTTGTGGTGCAGGGAATATTAAACACCGTGGCTAACAAGTAAAGTAAATGGAAATTAAAGTTGGCGTGGAAAATGTGTTTAAGTATACTTTTATAACTTATCTTCAACCGGTTTGGGCAATCGTGTTTCGATGTTTTTTTTATCTGTAGTAAAAGTGAGGAGGATATCTGGAAGAAGGGAGACCGACTAGAAGAGAAGAGGATTCCCCAATTTCAACCAGCATGCAGTTCTGACAGGGTCACCATCCGTCATCGTTACAACAGTTTTTCGAGTTCGTCTTTTCTCCTCCGACGTTTGCGTCTAGATTATTGTACGTTACACAGGGTGTTCCATTTAAGTTGACGCAGCATAAAATATATTGTGAAAAATTTTCGAAATAATAGTTTCATGATTCGAAAAGGGCGACAAACTGATCCGTCGTACTTTTCGTTAGGTTGACGTTTGCAAAGTCATTTGAAAATTAACATTGCCTTTTTAAATGGGAACGTAAGAACGTAAATTTACACAAAAAAAAAAAAAAAAAAAAAAATACAAAATCTTTATCTCAAACTGTTATTTCTACTAAATCAATTTTACAGTTTGAAATAAAATTCTTTTTTTTATTTCAACTTTTTTCATCTCTTGTAGAATCCAAATCACGAGATATTCTGCTGCGTCAACTTAAACGAGTCACCCTGTATGACAACGTGACACTGTAACAGTCGAATTAGCCTGCCTAAATCATAACAAATTTGAATGTCAGTGAAGGTAAAGGCTTGACCGTCGTAGCTCTATGCCCATAAGTTTTCTCCTCACCGTTCCTCGATCTCACTTCCTCGACGGCAACTGAACCGATAACACGTGTCGAAACATAAAATATATATATATATATATATATATATATTTCTCAAAATGGAGTGAGCCTTTCGAAAAACTAATCGTTTATTGAATTATTAAAGTTGAACAATCGCCTAAATTACACACAAGAAAATAAAAAAAAAAAAAGGAAAAATATATACAACAAAGGAACCTACGAAAAGGCAACAAGGGCAATCGAATAAATTAACGTACGAAACTGGACAAACACGACACTAAATCATACTCGGATCGCTAATGATAGGTTTGTATTATGCATACATTTATATTATTTTTACACATATTATCCACATTTTACACAAACAATCACGATTTTATCAGCTGGTTACGTGTTCCGTTTTATTTGTTCTCGTTCCTTTCATTAAACGTCGGCACGGAGACGCGAGCGAGGGTGATGTACAAAATTATTTATTATTGTTTAATTTATTAACGTGTATTGTAAGGAAATAAGGGCATTCCATTACGATACGTTCGCAGTGCAGTGAGACTTTGTTGCAGAGAATCGCGACGTACGTTCCGGCAAAGTAGCGACGCACAAGTTGAAACAAAAGTATTTCAAATCGTTATCACATGTGAACTCACACTCGCGTGCAATGTTTACCTGTCCGTCTATACTTCAAATCTCTCGTTACAAATCTGCTTTGTATCTACGTGTATTCTCGCCTGTAAATCGTCAGTTATCGTTCTCTTCTCTCGCTATACGCATCGCGTCACCTGTCTATCTTTCTTAAATAAATAATCTTTACCGAGCAATTAATTATTACAGGCATCCCGCTTTTCTAAATAGTTCTGTTTATTTCTTTCTTTTTTTTTAATCTCATAGAAATAGCGATAAAATATGTGGCATTTTCATTCATTCGTCCATTCGATCACTCACACATTCGCCACACAAGTTATTGGTCAAAAGGTGGAATAGGAAATCAATTATAAATTATAATTCGTTAGAATTGTCTCACAGCTTTTGCTTTAATAATTTTCTAAATATTCGGTCGCTTACATATTTTGTTAATATTTGGTCTTTTCGACGTTTGAATTGTTTCCTGGTCATTATCTTTCGGTTTCGAGAAACGCGGATTATTTGATGTTCTTAACGGCGACACGTTAATCACGAAAATTATTCGCAAGGTTTGTACCTTACTTGTCACCGATTTGTTTATGTCGCGACGAAATCTTCGTGAGATAATTTGTATGAGAATATTGTTTTAATGCTTCACAAGGTCCAATCTCTACGTGAAAAGAAGAAAATTACTTGAAAATCAAATTTTTGCACTCGTTGATGGTTCAAAAAAATATATTTGAATCGTTACAAACTTCGATCTAATAAATCTACCAGATTCAATCGATGTAATTATTTCAAAACACAAAAATCTGTAGCGTAATTGAATGAATAAGGTAAATGAAATCACTTCTGTTTCAAGCGTTATTTCTTCCCACCATCGCAGGCATGTAGTGTGCATATTTTTTCGTGGGCGTCTCTCGACTCTTCGCTCTAAAAATGATCCACCGCGTTCAATAAATCTTAATAGAACTCCCAGCCGCATTCACAGCGCCTCGTTCTTCGTCCGATTGTCATCTACTCAACAACTGATCGATGCTTCCTTTTCATCTTTGCCTACGCGAATATTTTGCGGTGAGATTTATAACGAGTGCGTGAGCGAATTGTGTTGATTTCTCTTGGCGATATTGACGGAAACCTGAATCCTAACAAACTGATTTTGCGTTGCGATTGCCAAAAAAGGATCGACGACAGCGGAAAATGGTTAGGCGTGCCTCGTTTTTCCTAATTCCAACGATATTCGAACAATTTTTTTTTTAACGATACCTGTTTTACTCAATTTTTCTAGTTACTCTAAACAAATGAAATTTTCCTCAGTGCGTGTATCCTAAGTCTGGTGAAAAATTATCGAGCCGCCAAAAGCGTCTCGAGATGGAGTTTTCCAAATTAACACTGACGGCTGCGTTCCATCCGAAGGAGAGAAGCAAAGCCGTAAAACTGTCACCAAGAGCTGCGGTAGAGTGAAACGGTGGGCTCTTAAATTTTTGAAACATACCAACGGTCCGTCGATAGCTGCAGCCTTTGGCCTAATCGTGGCTAACGAGTATAGGTAAATACGTACAAAACCTTAAGTATACAGCCATGTGAGTGAGAAAGCTTGGAAAGTTTTTTCTTTTTTTTTCTTTTTTTTTTTTTTACAAAATCACAATGCAATGCCACGTGTGTACAATTCGGTACCCGCATTTCGGGAGTCTCGATGTCTTACATACGCCATAACCGAGACGCGATCCCATAAACGTTCGGATCGTGACCGAAATACGAACCTCCTAAGAGTTTTGGAAAATTATAGAAAATAAAACAAAAAAATATTATATAAATAAGAATAAAAATATTCCCGTATCCTACCCTGAAAACTGGGCATTTATATATCGTATATATACCCTCTGCCTCAAGATTCCCATATGCAGTTACACGCATATGGGTATATAATATCCACCGTAGCTCTGAGAGAGCAGCTGCAGGAAATGATTTTCCCAAATCTTTGTATTCCCCGTTCGTTTCTGCGTAGAAAAACTTTTACTCCGATCGGTTTCACTACGAGTAAAAGGGGATTTTTCAACCCTGCGGTATGCTAACGATAATAATATATACGTATCACGTGTCTAGTGGTATAAGGACGCAACGATAAAAAGATGTATTTCCTCCTCCTCTTCCCCCCCCCCCCCCGCCCCCTCCTCCTCGCTGTATTTACGCGAAAAACATGAGGATGCATTGAGAAACGTTGATATTGAAAAATGGATCAATTAACGGTAAAAAGTAGCGAATGTAACTGTCGGTTATGTCATTTCGTCAGAAAGTATACGAAAAATAAATCACGTTCGCTAACAGTGTAAGTAATTCGCGTGTTTCCACACACGACCTCAAAGCATTACGTTTGATATTATTCGTTTGTAAGATATGTAATTAAAAAACAATTATCTCGAAATCGATAAATGTTTGTGTTTCGAAGGTTTTTTTTTTTTTTTTTTTGCATCGTATGCGATAAAAACACAAAAATGGCGGATGCGACACGGTACCATTTATAAATGTGATAAATAAAGATATATATCGGTGCTGAAAGGGCGTATCCACCAAACCATTATCTATTTTTTTCGGCTAATTTTTGTGTATATATGCGTTTTGAGGGCGTTTGGAGCAAATTTCTTAAAAAAAAAAAAAATCACACGCCCCTCTATCACCAAATTTTCCTCTTTGGCGCATACGTCCGTATACAATTAGACACCCGATATACATTAGGGTGGTCCTTATATGAAGTGAAAAAAATTCATGATGGAGCCTGTCAAATCGGTTCGAAACGGTGAAAAAAAAAATCCTCAATTTTTACAGATTTTCATTCAAGTTTCAAATTATTCAAACATATGCTCGTTCGCTACATTTTGTACGGAATTTTGTTTCAAAGTTATGAATGGGCAAAAAAAAAAAACACGTTCTCGAATATTCGGCGAGATTAATTTTTTTTTCAGTGAAAAAAAAAAAAAAAAAAAACAGAAAAAACGTTACGCCGTTTTGCAAAAGTATTTGAAGTAAAACACTATTATTTGTTTATTTTATTTTAATTTTTTTACTTAATCTAATCGTTCGACATGTTGAGAGAAAAAAATTGAATTAATTTAGCGGACATTTCTCACGGTACACTCCGCTTGTGATTTTTTTTTATTTATAACTGAAAAACAGATGAATCTCGCTAAATATTCGAAAATAAGGATTTGTTTTTTTTTTTTTTTTGTTCATAATTTTGCCTACGAATAACATTAAAATAAAATTCAATAAAAAATACAGCGCACAACGAGCATGTTTTTGAATAACTTGAAACTTTCCGCTTAAACGGGGAGACACTTATCGAGGAATGAAACGAAAAATCTGACAAAATTAGAGATCTTTTTTTTTCTTTTTCCGTTCTTTCTTTTTTGACCCCGTATAAGGGCCACCCTGATATACATACACCATATGTATATATAGGAAGCAGGCAATTGCCAGCTTCCACATAAGGGCTAATCGCGAGACTGATTGTGAGACGGGACATGCGGCCCTCCTTGATCCCAGGAATGTCCGTCCCCCGAAGACCCTTCTTCGGTCCGGGTACCTAGGAGATCATCCGAAGCCCCGTATTCTACCGAAGTAGGGATCCCGAGGTCGGATTCCCGGAGTCATCAAATGGCAACAAGAGGCCATTAAAAGTGCAGCAACGCTCTTAGCGCAACGTCTAATCTTGAGGCTGCTTAGCAGTTTCCCCGGCTGTTGGTCCCCGCGTGCTGAGGGTGCCGGAAGAAGGTCCGTGTATCGCTGTACGGAAAAACCGAATGTATACAGGCTTACCTAGAAAATGAAAATCACCAATCACTGCGCCCTTTTATGCCCTTTTATACCCTCTCAAAGACTCTCGACTGCGAACGAGAAGTGTAATTATAAGGGGGACCTCGGAGATCGGTTGACTTTGACAAATGGGCTGTGTGTCGTTATAAAGATGAGAAATATATGTATCGGATGTCTAGAGTGAAGACTAAAAAAAAGCATTGAAAACTGATAACGCTTGGAAGTTACGCGTTGAACTGATCTGACATTATATTTCGACTTACTGGGTTCCTGTAATACCGAACATCAACGGAAAGCGAGCAAGTTATTTCACTACGTAACTACAGTCGATGTAAATAAAAAAGTTTTATTTAGTTATTTTCGTATTATTGGAAATATCGACTTTGCAAAAGTGTCTGATAGGTCTGAAAATTTTTTCATTCCCTTTCACGTGCGCCACCGCCGAAATTTTGCCGCGTTAATAATCAGGCAGTCAAATAATTATCTACAGCGATGTTTGAGAAAATATTTGCGTACAACTTGACTGAATCTGTATATTTTTTTTTTTTTTTTATCAGTTGACGCAAAGTGGTTACACCAGAGCCCATATTTTCGTTACGAAATTGGTGGAATATATCGAGTAAATTATCCCTACGGTATACAACGTACACGGAGACATATATGACACCGCATAAAGAGGGGAATAAAAAAAATAAACGAAACGAGAGCAAACAGATATTAAGCTTTGAAGTTTTAGAAGCTTACAATTAGTCAGGGTAGATGTGTGCATGATTCTTTTTTTTTTTTTGGAGGGGGGAGGACACTGATTTTTTCTTTTTTTTTTTTTTTTTATCCTTATGGTTTCGTTTTATGGCTCGTTTGACACGGCGAGAAACGAACATTGCGACGTTAACAAATTGACAACCCCTGTGTAGGAGATATTTGGCATGAAACCGACTCGCCGAAATTCCCAAATCGCAACACCCGTGTGCGATGGGATCCTGCGGGCAAACAGAGGCGTAAACCCTGCACACATACACGTGTATAATATTAAATGTAGGTATATATGCGCATATTCTACAGCCTGAAATTCTGGCTCGCCGTTAGCCAACGTACACAGATGAAACCGACTCAATCGGAGAGTTGAATTGCAGGCTGGTTCACTCCGATATCGTCGAAATACATCGGCTATATCCTTGTGAGTGTGTGTGTGTGTAATAACTGGACGGCTAACGCTCTCGGATACAAATTAATTAATCGGCAGCGATGTGTTGAACTCTACGATGGTTTGGAAAATAACCAAAAGTGTCAATATTTCAACGGTGGGTGAAAATCTGTTTTACCTATAACGGCTGTAACGTAACATACGTTGTTGTTGCTCGAATTATTCGAATTTTGTGAAATTTATAGTTAATCACATTTCATTCTCATCACTTTTCTTCGATCGTAATATCGTATTATTAGTTATAACAATTTATCAAAAAATTACTTTTGATTTTTAGAGAGAGAAGAAATCAGGGGAATTCTTTTTTTTTTCTTGGTTTTTTGTTCTTTGCTACCGTTCGCTACGAATTATATTTTTCCATTCTCTCATTTCAACGATATATTTCGTCCACCCCCCCCCCCCCCCCCCCGCCGCCGCCGCTTTTTAACATACGTCGAGTATCGAAAGCTCACTTCACTTTTCACAACAATATCCATCGGCATCAGGGTTGAGGGTCGCCTGTATAAACCCAGACATCGCAACGCTGCAGGCTCGCCGAATTTTTGTTTCACCGCTTTTCACCCCCTTCGTTTTATTCTTTCTTTCTATTTTTTTTTTTTTTTTTATTGTTTTTGCTCAGCGGCGAATGTTAAACCCCAAACGCCTTTTCACGGTTCCGCTGTTTTTATCACCCTACAGCGTGTCTTGCAGAGTTACTGTCAAATAAAAATCGGAGCTCGTCTTCCTGGATGTCACAGATTGTCGAGTTGAAAAAATCCCGTACACTTGTTCCAGAATCTTGTGTTAACTTTTCGAAAAATTTATCACTCGTAACCTTAGCACTTGACCCTAAAAATCACTTTCAGATCGATACGAATTTCGTAGCGGCAGAAAACGAAACGAATTTTGAACGAACTTTAAACCTTTCAAATTGCGCCTGTCATATATCTATTTATATAAAATGTCGCCTCACTTTACGCGGCTTAATTACGTGTCCATCCCAGTGTCGCAAAATCTTTGCCATTTTATCGCCATCGCGTAATTCCTGCACTATAAGCTGTCTGTAATGTAACATCGCTGCTGGTGCAGCAGTCGAGGATCTGTTGGACAGTAACTGGTCTATTACTGGCTTTATTGAGATTGGAAATCAGGCGTTGATTACCACTAGAGAGAACGAGAGAGAGCGAGAGAGAGAGAGAGAGAGAGAGAGAGCTCATAAGCCGCCCGCGTAGTTATAGGATCGGCTTTAGATCACGAAATTATGGCAGTGGGTATAATTTTTGGTCGGAAAAACACGTCCGTTTTTATAGGAACGAGCTGCAGATTAAATGCAATGCAGAGTTCCGCGTCTCCAAAATTTCTCCATGAAAGACGTCCGGTACTATTGTAGGTATGTATGATTTACAGTGCTCCGCGAGTTCTCCCATAATTTATACTGAGCGAACTTTCGGGTATGATGACGCGAATCGTATTGTCGGTTGAAGTTCTCGCGTTAGTATAATAATGTAAAACCAAGAGCTCAGATGTCGCGCCAAATCGTGCGATAGATCATTTTCAAACTCGCGATCACGCGCCGTTGCTATTATGCGAGTCAATGCGAAACTGGATCGAGCAAACCAACCGCAATTTACACCCGAGATTGTATTATGCGCTTTCAACGAACCGTGATTCGCAAAACATATTCCCCCAAATTACGATGTGAATCTGGATTTGACGCGGTGCTCAACTATTCTTGCCGTTCTCAGTTACGCCATTAATAATCGGATAGTCGTGAGTTCATCAAACACTGAAAAAAAATGTTACCAGAAATTTATTTTCTTTCTTAAATTCCTAGGTTTGATACTAAGTTATATACTTAAGAAAAGTAAAAGTTTTGCGAATTTTTCAGGAATGTTCAAACCGTTCGAACGATGCTTTAAATGATCATAAATTAAAAGCGCTAAAGGAAAATTGAAAAAGAAATCGGTCTGTCATTTTCCTGGCACTGTTTCACAGTTCGGACAATTGGATGACATTTTTTTGAACAAAATCAATAACGGTGAGGGTCAGATGTTGATCGGGTTCGCATAAAATTCCCCATAAGTATATAAATTCGATGGTGGATCGATTAAGTAATTTCACTTTTCACCGTCCAACCATTCTGATCTGTTCAATGTGAAAAGTAAAATTCCATAATCTCGACCCTGGTCCATTTGAAGAGGGTGAGGTTCGACCCAAAGCTGGGTAATTATATCGTCAAGAGTTGATCGCAAATACGTCAGCTTAGACCGTGCAGACTGCTGCTGGATGCAGGTGATGCAGTTTAAGCCGTAGCTTTTCGACCCGACTCGACGGCATGAATATTGAATTTATACCTCGTCAAGTCTGTCGTTAACCGCATTACTTCTACCTAGAATCTATCTATACAGTTATAGCGGGTTGCGAAGTCTTGTATGCATAGGGTGAACTGCCCTTTATGCCCCATCATGAATCTAATATACACGTAATATGTACACGAGTTCACGATGATGCATGTATATAATATACATATATAAATTGTTATATAACACATATATATACATATGTATATATATATATATATATCTGCTATTATAACGCACATGCTTGTTTAATATCACGTTTCACGTGCGCACACACGTACCAAGTTGGCGTGTACACGGTTCGATTCCACTTTTCGACCCTGCTTACAAGGGCGTGTCTTCGAGCTATTAACATTACGTCACTTCAAAAACTAATTATATCCATGCAAATACGGGTGTGCGCGCGTGTGCTCTCGCGTGATGAAATTGAACTGATGAAAAAAAAACTAGATAGAGAAAGAAGAATAGCTGTGTACCGCGTTATTTCCGTAATGCGCCCCATAGGGGCCCCTAATTATAGGCAAATCGGGATAAAAATCCACTCTGAGCAGCTCAGAGTTTTACCGGTGCGATATCAGCTGCGCGTTAACAAAAGAGCAGCGGAGATGCTCAGAGTCGAATTGTACCCTGGATTGCCTATAATCAGGGGCCCCCATGGGGCGCATTACGGAAATAAGCCGGTATATACCGATTATACGATGAAAACTTTATAAAACTCACCGTCAAACAATCTCCGCAATTCTCTGTGCGTAAAATATCAAATTTCTTTTATCATTCACGATTGTTAAGCGAGATGGCACTAGATTTGGATCATTGACGTAAGATCAGCGAATTGGTGATAGTGGACGGCAGTGAGTGAATTAGGAAGATGGTTAAACAACTAGAGGAAATAATTTATCCAGGCACACGATACGAACCGTACCGCTAGAAATCAGAAAAACAACTGAGGCTTACAGACGTAATACATGAAATACACAGCCGATCTGTTCGCGAACAACGACAAGCGGCTAGGTTTGAAGTAAAGACGGATAGTTAAAGATTGCACGCGAGTGTGAGTGACATATGTGTGAGGACGATTTTAAACAGCGAGTGAAATAATCGCTGCTTGGCCGAAACGACGATCAAGTCTGGTAATAAGGCTGCACTGCAAAAAAAAGGCCGAATGTAGGTCCTGCCAAGGGTCCGTTGATAGACGCTACAGTCTGACAATACAATCGCCATTTTTGTTTCCACGGAAAATCCCTCGTGCACAGACCTTCTCTTGTCCGCTCGTCTGTCTACTTGAGTCCTGCAAGTTGATCCAACAGATATGAAATTCAAAAAGTGACGATAGAAAATTAAACCGACTAAGGTTGATAAGACCAGTTTTGTTATAATTTTTTTTTTTTATTACGTTATTAAGTCCGAGGACACGTATAATATAATATCGCACAGGGATACAAATATTTTTATGCCGATTTTGATTACTTACATTATTCATATTTTTTCATCCCTTAACGCTGGAAGAATCATGTATCATATTTTAAAAGTTCAAAGTACGAACGATTTCACTCTTTACGCACAATACAGATAAATCATTGAGATTTTCCTGCGATACGAAACGCAAGACATTTTTTACCCTATTTACTAACGAGAAAAACCTCTCTACACTGCAAGTTGTGACCATCGAACCCAGGTAAATTCTTAATGCGATATCGACGTTTGAATCAATGAGAGAACGGTACCTACATCCAGGCGCGTCTCCTTTCGTTGTCTTTCTGGTTAAAATTTGTGAATTCAAATGTTGTAAAGTTGGATTTTGAACATCGAAGGGCCGTAGCTTTTTCAGTCTTACGGTTAATCCGGGCCCATCCACGATCGAACATTTATACGTAGGTATAAAACGCGGCGGCCGGTGAGCGATGGCGATCCCGAACACCCTTAAACACCTTTGGCAACACCGACGAGGGATTTTCTTGTATGGCTCTGGCGCACACGAATGCATTATACAGAGGCTCGTTCGGAGTGCGTGTAACGTGTGAAGAGGGGTCTACGGTACACCTGTTGTAAATAGCAAGCTCAAAACGGAAAGCGTTCCCAGTTGGCCCATCCTCGTGAACGAGCCGTAGAGCCCGTTTGCAAAAACATTAATTACAAACGACTTGTTAGCCTTGCAATGAATTGCACCAACCGTTTACCTCACTCCCCTGCAGACATTGCAGACAATGTGTACAGGAATACCTTTAACGCATGCCACCAACTTCGCAAATTTATACCGTAAGTACGAATCGCGATTTTATTGCTAGCAAAAACTTGAACGTCGAAAATCGGCCTTTTATATAAAACGAAAATCTCTTATAATCGTGGTGTTGTTTTTTTCGATTGCATTTTTATTCAACGTTGATATAAAAAAAAAAGCCCGTTGGAATGGGGTTTCAAGGGTATAACTGAGGCGTAAGAAAATTGTCTGGAATGTTTGAAATTGAGAATGAGGAAATTTTGGATATTATTGTTATCCTGAATCCAAATCTGGGTGAAATATCAACCGATCACACAAATGGAAAAATCGGGACCGGTCTTTTGCGCGAGATTCAATCTTGCGAAAAATGAAACGAGACCGTAAGTCTCTGAGGACAAGTTCGTGGATATTTGGATATGAAAAACGAATTCGATCACAGGAAATTGTCTGCAATGTTTGTTTGACATAGAGAATTAGGAAATTGCGGATATCATTGTTATCCTGAATCGAAATCCGGGTGAAATATCAATCAACCACACAAATGGAAAAATCGGGACTGACCTTTTGATCGAGATTCAATTTAAATTTCTGCGGACAAGTTCGTGTATGTTCGTAGATGAAAACCGAGGTTCTCGCGGTTTTCGCCACACTGTGTACGAGGAATCGATCGGAATCCCGAATTTCCAAAGATTCGCATACATCTATAACATAGCAAGGTGTATTCACCACAGTGAAAAGAATCAGTACCTAATTGGGGACACTTTTTATGAACTTGGTCGGCAGTTAATTAGACCCTGCTCGTTAACGTTCCCTTGTATCTATAGCGTGTAGATGTAACGGCGAAGTCGGTGGAGGAGGGCAAAAAGCGAAGGCGAGAAGAGAGAGCCGCCGAGGCGCAAAGAGCGGTGGGAAGGAAGGAAAGAAAGAAACGAAAGGAAAAGAAAAGCGAGCAACAAAGAGAAGAGAAAAAGAAGATAAAAAAAAAAAAAAAAAATAGGGGAAAAAAAGAAAAGGAAGCAAAAAGGAAATAGAAAGAGAAAAGTTGTCGGTCCCTCAAGTCAATATGGTCGATGGCTGAGGTATTGGCTCCGTGTAACCTTCGTCGTTGTAAAGAAGGCGCGTGCAACCGGGGGAATTCTACTAGCCCTAAAAAATATACGCTTCAGGGGTGTGATTTCGATGAGTAAAAATTTCCCGCCCCCCCCCCCCCCCCCCCGAATTCCGGGCCATCGGACCAATGACGGGGCTTGTTAAAGGCGCGCCTCGAAACTTTTCTAATCCAAAAGCCAACGGGCCTGATATCGCCCTGGAGACAGATTAAGATCTCGCGAGTCAGACCGCGTGCCAACGAATCGCGGAAGCTCTTTCTATGCATATTAGGCTGTTAAAATCTCTATCGGGAATTCGTTTTCGCTTATAGAAACCTCGGCGTGCTGCCGAGTCCTGTGTGGATAGCATACGTATACGTGCTGCTCTATATTATGCTGTCCCGAGACTCGAGAACCTGGAAGTCGATATACCTGCTCTAAATTTCACGGTACATTTCTTCGCCCTTTTTTTCAGAACCCCCTTCATTCTTATCGGCTGTTCAAAATCCACGCCATTTCTCGCTTATACACACAAAGATTTTATCTGTCAAGTTGAAAAGTTTTTTTTTCTTTCTTTTTTTCTTTTCCAAATCAATCGCCATCCGTTTCTATTTTTTTTTTCTCAATTTTACGAACTGCAAAGCGAAACGATTTCGAAACACAATTGTTCTCATTTTTGTACGCATGTATTTTTTACATTAATGTAACGACGACTAGAATAATCCGTGCGATTTTTAACTAGTAGGTAATAAATACAACTGAAACTCGACGATCTGTGGAATACATGTGATATATTGTATTTGACAGGTTTGTAGAGGATGTTTGATTATCTTCGTTGTTATCGGCACGGGTTTGATTATACGGAACGATTTTTCACGCGTGTAAATTTACCGAGGTGAAAAAGCGTCCGTCGGTTTGATGTGGAAATTAATTATCGAGATTTCTGTGGCGTCTGATTGACCTGAAGAAAAGGAAGGCGCGCGGAGGGTTGGATGTGCTCTGAGGGAATAAAGGAAGCGTGACCGAAAAGGGACTGCTCGAAGAGTGCCCCTATAAATTCAGCAACAATCTGATTTCGGAAATAGTGACCCCAGATCGGGGGCTCGGGGTGCAAGAAAGTTTAGTTTAGAGGGGTGGGAAAGGCAATAATAGATTTTCGCAATTTCCTGTCATTTTTATTAAATTAAAAGGGGTTGCGCGCCCCTGCACGGCTGCAATTCGCACCCCCGTAAGAAAGCGCAACCATGAGCTTTGTCGTTGTCCGTACACTTTACCGAGTCGCGTTTCCGGTAAAACGCACCGCAATAATTCTACTCGCATATATAACTGCTCGAAAAGGCGAATTAAAAACCAGCGTTTATATCACCTCCGTTACGAAATATACCTTCTTCACCCCCGCGTCGCGGTTGCAATTTTCGAGACGCGTCACGCCGAGGGGATCTGCAAATGGGGTCGTTGCTTTTCGAGACCCTTGAAATTGACGCAATTTTCTTACTCGTTCGTTCCTCTTCGCCGTATGTATATATACATATATAACACCGATATTTTCTCTGCGCGTATTATATCGCAGCGGAAAAATTTCGGTACAAATATACGGAGAGTTTTACAATCCACCCCATTTATTCTTTTATGCTTTATTTTTTTATTATTTTTTTTTTTTCTCATTCTCTTTTTGACCCCGGGTAAATTCATTAGCTTTCACATCAAGCACATCAGGTATGAGGTATGTTATACCATTTGACGGTCACCGCGTTGACTGCACTGAGAGAGATTTTTATTTCCGGTTACCGCTCAGTCTTTAACTATTTTCATTTTTTACCACAATCGAAAAATATACTTCCAGGTAGAAAAAGGAAATTAGTTTTATAGCTGTTACCGGAAAGTCTAGCATCCGTTACTATTCTTTCTCATTACGATCACTGTTGCTATATTTTCTTGCCACTGTTGCGAAAATTTAATGCTCGTGCAACGATAAATTGACGTTAAAGCCTTGTTTAACTAAAAAAAGTAGAGTAAACCTCACGAACTGATTTTGCGTTGCAATTACCAAAAATGAATCGACGATAGCGGAAAATGGTTAGGCGTACCTCGTTTTTCCTAATCCCAACAACATTCAAACAGATTTTTTAACGATACCTCTTTGACTCAATTTTCTAGCTACTGTAACAAATGAAATTTTTCTCAGTGTGTGTCTCTTTTTTCAAGCCTAAATCTTTCCTTTTTTTTCTTCTTCACACTCCCCGCGTCGTCGTCGAACAGCTTTTTTCTCCTTCAAATATCGCCACGGGCCATTGCTCCTCCCGCACAAGTTACAGATTCGCCGTCGTTCAGAACGCCCCAATAATTTCCTATCGATCAAAACTGGTTTCACACTTTCCTAATGGCCTAAATAAATCCGCTGTCCGATTTCGGGCGAAGGGCGTCGGATTGCGAAAACCGGTGTGAAAGATTGACCACTGATACCCGAATTTCGTGATCGTGAACGTCGACGAAGCTTCTGTTAAATGTGAAAATCTCAAATCAGATTTCAAGTCAAATTTGATAACCGAAATTCTCAGCTTTACTATGAACACGTGTTCAAGTTCATTCCTCGCATTGAAAAAATGCGTTAATGTTCAGGTTTCCAAAGAGCGAAGTAAAATACGACTCGGAGATACGAATGAGGGATGAGTCTCCGGAGACACGAAGAATCGCGCGTACGTACCTACTATATAGATTTTCCGATACTAAACTTTTACAAAAATATGATTACGAACCGAAAGGTGGAGGATAAGGAACATGATCCTTATCGAATAAAAGTTTCAAAATCAGAAAAAAAAAGAGAGACGAATAAGAGTATCCAAGTCTTGGGGTTTTGGCTCTAGTTTGAAAAGGGGAGAAATCCTGCGTCCCGTTTACTTACCGCCCTGCAGTTTGAGAAAATATTTGCTCGGTGCGACGAGTGTAGGCATCGTATGTGCTTTCGGGAAAATAGTTGCTCCGCGAAGAAATATCGAATACGTGCAATAGTACGTACATACAGAGTGTACATATGTATACCTATGTATCGAGCTAATATCCGACGTGATCGGCTCCGCAGTTGTATATTATAAGTATGTATTGTATATATATATATATGTATATATATACACGAGGGTGAAATAATTATTATTGTTATGATCGATTCCCGTGCATTTCTGCGGCTTTAGTTAAGCTACGTATAGATTGTTGGCGTGTTCCCTGATGGTCTTCCAGGGGATCCATCCCGGCTTCGCTTTCCCTCCATCCCTGCTTCCTTGAAACGAAATACTCCGTCTATTTATTCTGATAATTAATAATGAATGGTAAACACGCTAGACTTTTTCAATGGCTCAAGATCAGGACTCAGACAAGATGGTTTAGAAGTACTCCTTAGGGGGATGCCCTGGTCGATTTCGACGTGTTGTATGTATCTCCAAGTTACATATCTGAGGTCGCGTATTTTTAACGCGAAGAAGGACTCAACAGACCCATTTGATGTGAAATTCTGTACAGAAACATTACAATGAATTTTTGTTCGAGGCTGAAATAAAGAAATTGCAGCAATTCTACGAATTTGCGATTGCCATTTTATAGGAAACATGACATTTCTTTACTTCTGCGTCAAATGAAAATGCGTTGGAGTGTTTTTGTTCAGAATTGCGACCAGAACGGGGCTGTTAAGTCTTTTTTTTTGCGCTCAAGATAAGCGGACTTCGATGTTTGGAGATATATACGACAACGTCGAAATCGAATAGGGAATTAATGCGCTTTTTTTGTACGAGACGCGCGGCTCTGAAAGTTATGAAAGAAAAATTCGGAAAATATTGCGTTCAGAATTCTTTTTTTCGGGAGAACATTCAAGGGGGTTCCTTGGCCAAAAACCGATACTGTTTATTAATTTTCTTACGATGTAGTTGCACGCTGAGTATTCAACGAATTATTGGACTCGTAAGCTACGAGGATCTTTTAAAAAATGTACAGATTAAAAATGATGAGGTTATAAACGAAGGCTTTTGTATTAGGGTGGTCCTTATTTGGGGGTCGGAAAAATTTTCTTTCGGACACCTTTCAGATCTGTTCCATATCATTAAAAAAGATCGGTGTAAAGTTTTAACTCTCTACGTCAACTGGAACACATGCCTCGAAGCTCTGATAGTTTTATCTGTAAAATACATGTAGTATTTATAACCAGTTATTTTGTTTTGTATGACTTTGGTATAAATTAAGGGACTGATTTGAAAGTTGGGAGAGTTGTTTCTTATAATGATAGGTACAAGTCCTGAAAATTGAAAAATTTTATAAATATTGTTTCCTTATATATAAGCTTAAATAATGTGATGCTGTTAAGCTTATATAAAAAAAGAAATTTATTAGAAAATTGCGATAAATTTTTGAAATTTTCTGGGTTTGTTCCTATCGTTATAAGCATTTTTTCATTTACACTCACATTACACGGATACTGATTGTCATCAACGGATAGGCGTATATTGAATAGAGTACTGTAAAGAACATGTGTTTTAATGACCGTAGAAAGTATAGACTTTTGAATAAAATGAGCCGTTCTGAACTGATTGTGAAATCGAACGCATTAACGAGATTTTTAACCATTTTGAAGCTATTTATAATGAAGTATCGACATTCAAACTCTTGTTTATAATTCCAATATTTTCCATTCACTTCTTTTCAAAGAGATCTTTGCAGCTCATTAATATCATATAATATTTGTAAGACTACTCAGAGTCCGATTATCTGGTAATAAAATTAATTTTAAAAAACTACAGATTTTTGGTCGACGGACCTCCTTAAATTGATAATTCCATTAGCATTCTATTCCATTGATAAAATTCACATCATTTATTCTTATCAACAAAAAACAAATGTTCGTCAACGCCTGGAGACAGGCAACAGGAGGCGTCTAAAGGTCTAATACCAGTGACCAAAAAACGGTCAATAAGTAAATGACAAGGTAGAAAAATTAACCGAAAAATATTAAAAACTTTATGTAAGTTTAATTGTTTAATTTTTAAGCGTTAATTCTATACCCAATATGATAAAATAAGGTCAGAATAATTTTATTAGTATCTGTAGCTTTCTCACAGGTGGTGGATTGTCAGCTATATAAATATATATATTTGGCGTTAAGTTGCGTAAGCTGACAAGGGAAATGAGGATATTTTATCAAGGATATACCATGAATGTTTGTATGTACAAATTGCAAGGACGTAATTCTGATCCTGTCATTTTTACCACCAGTTTGTTGTTAACTTTATGACGACATAATTACCATGGATTTTCGTTTAGTGATAGAACGGTAGTTTTTCACGGAGTTTTCATGATTTAATAAAAGATGTGTTATTTGTGTAACAAAAAAAAGCACACTTTTAATAGAAGAGGTATCAGTAGATGTACACGTCATAACTATATACTTTGTCTATATTTGAAGTTGATAATTGATGCAACTTCGACGTTTCTGCAACGTCATATAACATACAAATTAATTCGAGTCTAAACAAATCAGTCCCATTTTCTCGCTACCTAGTTACTTACAATATCTATTTGGCAGTCAGACGTACGGTACGAGGAAGAAAATATTTTATGAATACAAATTTTTGCAGACTTGCCTTGTGATAGATTTACAACTTTACGAAATAGTAATTTTTACAAACTCAAAAATAGTATCTTAATTTATCTCGATTTCATTGATTAATTAAACATGAGTTAATTCAACATTAATATGTATTCGCTAGGCAATTGTTGAATTGCTAGTATAATTGTATTAAAAAAAAAAAAAAAATACTAACTAAACTTGTAGAGTACTTTTAATATATCATGCGGCGAGTACGGCATTTATTTATATTTGTGTAGCAGTGTTACTCTAAAATATGGTTACAAATGTTTGATAGAAGTTGGTGGAAATAATACTGAAGTTAAAAAGTGAATACACGCAATTTTGGCGATTCCATATTGAAATCCAACAGGGATAAGCAATTTTGACGTAGGCAAGAGAGCAATCAGCTAATCGTTTTACGTACATCACTCCGATATAAAGACACAGGGAACTTTGTGTAGCTAATAGAGCCCACAATTTTTTACATTCAATAAATAGTAAATAATGGCAACAGATGGCGTCTTTTGATTTGTGACATCCCAACCATTTTCGTCAATGATTAATTGTGAATATTTTTGTTAATTGATTAAAGTTATTATGAAATATAAGATCAAAAATCCCATGTCAAGAAGTTCTGAAGATTATGAAATTTGAATTTCTCTCATTACGATTTTTTTTTTAAATTTTGTTTAACGGTTTCAATACGGCAGCCAAACACTTTGAGGCATCATAAGTTTGTACGATTATTAATGAATCACAGCAGTTGGTATTGTTTTTTTATGACGGCAAGACGGAAACTATAGCATATTGGCCGTAAATGAAGGAACATTAAATTTATTTGAACTAATCCGAATGTTGGAAGAATTCCAAGTTCGTGAAATAAGCATATGTTCAAATGAACTGACCAACACGCTTATTTTTTATTGTTTTTTTAAATTCATTATCAAGCGTCGTCAAACTGTCCTTCTTCTATACTCGGTGTTTGCCTACCAGTGTTTCCTTGCATCGCTGCCAGCTGATCTCTTATTCTAGCACGGTGTAAATCCGCTGGGCAAAAATTTCCGTCATAAAGTACAGACGACACGGTGAACGGCGAGTGCGAGTTGTGAGTCCTCGGTTGTGCTGAAATTAAATTTAAAGAAAATACGTGAATCAGTGGTTGATTAATCGAACTGCAAGTGTTGATTTGAAATGTTGACGTAGGATAGCAATTTAATAAGGTCACGAAATTTTTGTTCTTAGATCAATATTTTCCACAATCCCACCACCTGTTGGGTCATAATCATCAGCCGAATCCTCAGATATATCCCAGTTTTCAACACTGCCAACGTCGCTGAGATTTGTATCTCTGAAATTAATTGTAACAATTTAATTGAATGTGAAAAATAAGTGTACAAAGAAGAGCTTGTTCAACTTTAATTATCGAAAAATGATCTCTTTACATCATTGATTTGTCCCCCAGGCTTAGCTGGTCCCAGTACTCAAGCGAGGAAATCGATTCGTCGTCAGAGCTATAGGCAATCTTTGATTCATCTGTGCGAACGAGCAGAAAGCTGCTCATTGATCTCAAGATATTTCTTGCCTTCAGGTACTCGATATTTGATATCTGAAAATTTAGATCTATTGAGCAGAAAAATTCGTAGAAAAAATAATTGTTTCAGGGTCGTTACAGATTTTGACTTGCAAAAGACATTCTCAGATTTGTGGCAAAGGCGTTTCTCCGCGAATTTCTATATTCACCTGTAAATTATCAGTCTTAAAAATGTTCCCCTCAATATCGAGAGCCTGCAGGTTGGGAATTTTTTCCAGCTGCTTTGGCAACTCGTGGAACTCATTATTGTATAGATCAAGGCACTCCAGTTTCGATAGTGATTGAATTGAATCAGGCAAACTGGTGAGCTTGTTCGTTTCGAGAAAAAGTACCCTAAGTGCGGTAAGGTTACCGAGTCGCTGCGGCAAGGCATACAAGTTGTTGTGCGCCGCATTGAAAATCTCTAATTTCTCCAGTTCGCAAAATTCTTCAGGCAGAGACGAAATGTTGTTTTTGCTCACATTGAGCCGGGTCAAATTTCTCAGCATATTTATTTCGCACGGCAATGCGGGCAGACCGGCAGCCTGGATGTTAATTTCCACAATGTTTTCAGGACTTTTCAAATTCGCTGCCGGCATTACCCAGAAAACATTGCCATCCACGTTCGTTACATCATTTCCGACGTTCAAATACTCCAGATCCGGTAGCGACTGAGACAATTGGTCAAACGACGTGTCAGAGAGCCTGCATTTGGACATGGACAATTTTTTGAGGTGCGAAAATGTCTGACCAAAAGATTTGGCCGGTAGATCAAAAGATGAAAAGCGGGTTTCATCCAGTACGACTTCTTGGAGGTTTGAGAATTGTTCGGTGAGTATCCAGTCCGGGAATTGTTCATTTCTCGGATTGTTCTTGAAATAGAATTTTCGCAAATTCCTACTACAAGGTGGCCTGGTGATTTCCGTTATATTATTATGTGACAAGTCCAGAACCTCCAGCCTTGACGATCCTTCGACCACGCATTTGGGGACCGTTCTCAATTCGTTAAAAGACAAATTCAGCACTTTAAGATTATCCAAATTAACGCAGGTAACGGAAAAGCTTTTTATCTTGTTGTGACTCAGTTCGAGTTTCTCTAGATTTTTTATATTTCCAAAACTCTCAGGAATAATTGTCAGCTTATTCCCCGCAGCGCTTAGAACCTTTAAATTAACTAGCTCTCCTAAGTCGTTCGGCAGTTCTTCAAGTCGATTTTTATCGACTATTAATTCTTGGAGGTTTTTCAGGCTCTCGAAGCAGATCTCAAGGTCCTGCAGATTGTTATTTGATACGTCGATTCTAGTAACACTAGATAAGTTGGAGGTAAAATTTTTTGGTAGGCTAGTTAGGTTGTTATCTTTCATTGAGAAGTCTACGACTTTGGTAAATTCTTGGGATATGAATATATCTTCCAGGTCGTTGTGATTTTCCAGCATCGAGTCAAGACTCAGTGTCTGTGAAATGGGCAGGAGGCCGTTAATTCTGCCATTCACCAATTTTTCCAGTTCTTTATCCTCAGGCGATGCGACGTCGAAATTCTTTTCAGATGTCATAATTACTGCCTCTAAAAAAAATTAAATTAGTGGGATCAAAAATATGGAAAATTGAGAATTTTGTTTGTAAACACTTTTGTTCGATCCAAAAGTAAATCATTATCGACGCTTTGCAAATTAACGTGTAAAAATTAGTTTTAACATGCACAGTGGCAACTCATTGCCACGAATTATTGACGATTTAACCTACCTATGATTGTTTAGGTTATTCCTAAAGTATTTTATTTCAATGCCTTATTAAGAATAAAATCTAACTCGAATTCAGAGGTAGATTCCACTACGATACGTTATGAAATTTTTTTCGCCATGTGACATTTGACAGTTGTGTTAAAGTTTCTTTCATTCTCTGTTAAGACTAGGTTAAGATGGCCTACACGCTGGACTCGATCGGTAATAAATTAGTTTCGTTAATTACTCAACATTCTGGTAGATGACGTTAACAGATTGAGAACTACTAAATTAGAACTAGGAGGTATTCAAAATGTCGAATTATTGAAAATCAGGCTTCATTATTTTCAATCAAGTATCTGGATGATGACGGTAGAATTTAAATACCGTTACCCGTACATAAATTTTCCTCACGAGTACTCCGCAAGTACGTGTGCGATTCGGTAACTACCTTATCGGCGGTAGCTGTGAACTCCTGATATAGCCTTGAATCTATTCAATTCGATTTTATTTTGGAATACTTGGAGTTGGTAAATTTTTTTCATCGAATCATCTGTAAGTCGATACGCAAACATGCAACCAGTACGGAAAGAATAAAATCATTCATCGTATAATTGAGAAATTATTAATTAACGTGATATAGAAAACTGATATAAAGTTTTCATATTCTGCTAGGTTTTCAGTAACTGCATGTCACTTTCGACGTTGACTGAAGAATATGAAGACAATTGCCTTAATGGGCTATTATTTGGTGTGACTAACGAAAACCATCGTGCGCTTTCGTCCCCTGAGATGTTCCAACAGTGAAGTTGAGAGCTTATTGCAGAACATAAGGGAATTGCCGATTTTGACATGAAGCTGGCTGCATTCATCTTCCGAGTAACACAGTCTTCCCAATGGTGAGCCCAAGCCGGCGATACAAGAAATTAATATTGAGAATGAATATCTTCCAAACTTCGTAGCAAAACTGTGATTTAATTGAAATATAGGTACTCGAGAGAAGAATGTATACGAGAATCATAAATAATAATAGATCAGATGTAATAATGATGCAGAGACCAAAAAGTATATATGTATATGCGGTCCATGTACAATATTAATATATATGATCCATTTACGATTAATACGTGATGCATGCTATAAATTTTATCAATTTCCAGGGGACAAACTAGATTATCTACAATAATACGTCTATAATATGAAAATAGAAGAATTATTCATTTCGAAATCGGATTCTATTCGACACGCGCTCGATGTATTCCGTAACGTTAATATTCAAAATTATTCCGACAACTTTTCATGTGCTCTCTCGATTTTGAATTTTCGTAGGCATAAAATCGAGACGCGGTGTTAGCCAGTCGCAAGTGAAGTATCTACGTTGAGTAGAGAACCAGAAATGTCGAAAACACAGCTTCACGTTTTTTGGCTGTAACTCTTGATGCGTTGATCGCAGCGTATTGGGACTGCGCCCGATCGATTTCTCTCCCAAAATTACGTCCGAATAGTGCCACAATTAATTTATTCCAGCACTTTTCAGAATCGCGAAAATTTTCGCCAAAAATGCAAAGGGGTTAACCTTCCTTTTTTTTTGACCGAAAAATCTTCCGTCTCGGAATTGATTTGTGTGACCCTTTTTCGGAAGATTGGACCCCCAGGAACTCAGAAAACGCAGCGAAAAGAGCGTAGGACCAACAGGAGAGAAATGGCGAGCAAAAAAGCACCCGCTGAAAAATGTCGAAAACACGGCTTCGCGTTTTTTGGCTGTAACTGCTGATGCGTTGATCTCAGCGTATTGGGACTGCGCTCAATCGATTTCTTTCGCAAAATTACGTCCGAATAGTGCCACAATTAATTTATTCCAGCACTTTTCAGAATCGCGAAAATTTTCGCCAAAAATGCAAAGGGGTTAACCTTCCTTTTTTTTTGACCGAAAAATCTTCCGTCTCGGAATTGATTTGTGTGACCCTTTCTCGAACGATTGGACCCCCAGGAACTCAGAAAACGCAGCGAAAAGAGCGTGGGACCAACAGGAGAGAAATGGCGAGCGAAAAAGCACCTGCTGAAAAATGTCAAAAACGCCGAGTCTCGTTTTTTGCCTGTAACTTATAATGCGTTGATCGCAGCGTATTGGGACTGCGCCCAATCGATTTCTCTCGAAAAATTACGTCGGCATAGTGCATGCAAGAATCTATTCAGTCAACGGCTGACCATCGAAGGGCCTGGCTGCTTGAGTCTGGAATCGGCAGGAGAGATGAAGTGTGTATTTCTTGTATGAAACGTGAAAACTAAAAGCATTATACATCATATCATATCATCATACATCATACATCGTACATCATACATCATACAACATCATACCTAGTATTACAGTTCGAAACCAAAGTTTGAATTTTCGGATGTTCGGAAAGTGACGTCACCAATCTAAAATCGGCTAGCCGAGTTCCTCAGTCTGGTAACAACCGCGCAGTAGAGCGGACGGTTGAGAGTCGCGCTCCGCAAATTTCGAGTACCGGGTTCTCAACCTCCCGGATCCCGCGCTTCGGGTCCGCTACGTATTTCGAGTACCGGGTTCTCAACCTCCCGGATCCCGCGCTTCGAGTCCGCTACGCGGTGAAACTCGACTTCCAGGATAAGCGCTCCGTGGTTCCTGGTTCATGTTTACAATAAATTATTTCAATTCGTTTTTCGCGCAACCCCAAATTCGGTAGCTGTCGGTCCGCTAATAAAATTTCTCGACTTCCAGGATAAGCGCTCCGTGGTTCCTGGTTCATGTTTACAATAAATTATTTCAATTCGTTTTTCGCGCAACCCCAAATTCGGTAGCTGTCGGTCCGCTAATAAAATTTCTCGACTTCCAGGATAAGCGCTCCGTGGTTCCTGGTTCATGTTTACAATAAATTATCTCAATTCGTTTTTCGCGCAACCCCAAATTCGGTAGCTGTCGGTCCGCTAATAAAATTTCTCGACTTCCAGGATAAGCGCTCCGTGGTTCCTGGTTCATGTTTACAATAAATTATTTCAATTCGTTTTTCGCGCAAGCCCATATTCAGTAGCTGTCGGTCCGCTAATAAAATTTCTCGACTTCCAGGATAAGCGCTCCGTGGTTCCTGGTTCATGTTTACAATAAATTATTTCAATTCGTTTTTCGCGCAACCCCAAATTCGGTAGCTGTCGGTCCGCTAATAAAATTTCTCGACTTCCAGGATAAGCGCTCCGTGGTTCCTGGTTCATGTTTACAATAAATTATTTCAATTCGTTTTTCGCGCAACCCCAAATTCGGTAGCTGTCGGTCCGCTAATAAAATTTCTATAACTTTACAATCTTCTCATGATCTTTTTGGTAAAATATGTCGATAAAAAAATTATATCAAACCTTACACATTATTTTTGATTTGTTCTCACGCTGAAAATATTTATTAGTATTCGAGGTATAACTCGAGGTGGTTGGCGGTTTTCGTTGGACGTAGTTAGGGGTGGTTGCGGGTAATCTCGGTGATTCAGGAGGAGGGGGACGAGGATTTGTGCTCGGTGAGTAAAACACTTTTATAATATTTCATGGCAATTGTAATTATATTTCATCTGAAATATTACAAACTTGTCACGTTTACAATAAATTATTTCAATTCATTTTTCGTGCAAGCACATATTCAGTAGCTATGAATAATCTTGTACAATTTATTATATTATTAATTAATTAATTAATATTCCTATAATATTTAATGGCAATTGTAATTATATTTCATCTGAAATATTACAAACTTGTCACGTTTACAATAAATTATTTCAATTCATTTTTCGTGCAAGCACATATTTAGTAGCTATGAATAATCTTACACAATTTATTATATTATTAATTAATTAATTAATATTCTTATAATATTTGATGGCAATTGTAATTATATTTCATCTGAAATATTACAAACTTGTCACCTTTACAATAAATTATTTCAATTCATTTTTCGTGCAAGCACAAATTCAGTAGCTACGAATAAGCTTATACAATTTATTATATTATTAATTAATTATTTAATCAATTACTCAATTATATTAATCCTTACACAATATTTTCGATGTGTTCTTATACTGAAAATATTTATTACTATTCAAGGTATAACCTGAGGTGGTTGAAGGTGGTCGGAGGTGGACGAGGAGGAGGACGAGGAGGACGAGGATTTGTGCTCGGTGAGTAAAACACTTTTATAATATTTCATGGCAATTGTAATTATATTTCATTTAAAATATTTCAAACTAGTCATGTTTACAATAAATTATTTCAATTCATTTTTCGCGCAAGCACATATTCAGTAGCTATGAATAAGCTTATACAATTCATTATATTATTAAATAATTAATCAATTATATTAATCCTTATACAATATTTTTGATGTGTTCCTATACTGAAAATATTTACATTAAATCATTTCAATTCATTTTTCGTGCAAGCACATATTCAGTAGCTATGAATAATCTTATACAATTTATTATATTATTAATTAATTAATTAATATTCTTATAATATTTGATGGCAATTGTAATTATATTTCATCTGAAATATTACAAACTTGTCACGTTTACAATAAATTGTTTCATTTCATTTCTCGTGCAAGCACATATTCAGTAGCTATGAATAATCTTGTACAGTTCATTGTATCATTAATTAATTGATTAATTACATTAATCCTTACACAATATTTTTGATGTGTTCCTATACTAAAAATATTCATTACTATTCCAGGTATTATCCGAGGTGGTCGGAGGTGGACGAGGAGGAGGACGAGCTGGACGAGGAGGAGGACCAGGTGGACGAGGAGGAGGACGAGGTGGACGAGGGGGAGGCGGGGTGGGTCGGGGGAGAGGACCTCTCCTCTCCTCAGAGGAGGGAAGGGGGAGGGGTAGGGAAGGGGGAGAGGTGGGCGGGGAGGGGGAGGGGAAGGGAAGGGAAGGGAAGGGAAGGGGTGGGGTGGGGAAGGGAAGGGGTGGGGTGGGGAGGGGAGGAGGAAGGGAGGGAGGGCGGGCGGGAGGGAGGGAGGGAGGGTGGGTGGGCGGGAGGGAGGGAGGGAGGGAGGGTGGGCGGGCGGGCGGGCGGGCGGGGGGTGTTTTGCTCTATTAACTTTAATGGGCTCGCATCGACATCTGTCCTCCACTCTCTCCCTCCCGCCCTCCCGCCCGCCCTCCCTCCCTCCCACCCTCCCCACCCTCCCGCCCGCCCACCCACCCTCCCTCCCTCCGCCCCACCCCTTCCCTTCCCTTCCCTTCCCCTCCCCCTCCCCGCCCACCTCTCCCCCTTCCCTACTCCTCCCCCTTCCCTCCTCTGAGGAGAGGAGAGGTCCTCTCCCCCGACCCACCCCGCCTCCCCCTCGTCCACCTCGTCCTCCTCCTCGTCCACCTGGTCCTCCTCCTCGTCCAGCTCGTCCTCCTCCTCGTCCACCTCCGACCACCTCGGATAATACCTGGAATAGTAATGAATATTTTTAGTATAGGAACACATCAAAAATATTGTGTAAGGATTAATGTAATTAATCAATTAATTAATGATACAATGAACTGTACAAGATTATTCATAGCTACTGAATATGTGCTTGCACGAGAAATGAAATGAAACAATTTATTGTAAACGTGACAAGTTTGTAATATTTCAGATGAAATATAATTACAATTGCCATCAAATATTATAAGAATATTAATTAATTAATTAATAATATAATAAATTGTACAAGATTATTCATAGCTACTGAATATGTGCTTGCACGAAAAATGAATTGAAATAATTTATTGCAAACGTGACAAGTTTGTAATATTTCAGATGAAATATAATTACAATTGCCATCAAATATTATAAAAGTGTTTTACTCACCCAGCACAAATCCTCGTCCACCTCCGACCACCTTCAACCACCTCAGGTTATACCTTGAATAGTAATAAATATTTTCAGTATAAGAACACATCGAAAATATTGTGTAAGGATTAATATAATTGAGTAATTGATTAAATAATTAATTAATAATATAATAAATTGTATAAGCTTATTCGTAGCTACTGAATTTGTGCTTGCACGAAAAATGAATTGAAATAATTTATTGTAAAGGTGACAAGTTTGTAATATTTCAGATGAAATATAATTACAATTGCCATCAAATATTACAAGAATATTAATTAATTAATTAATAATATAATAAATTGTGTAAGATTATTCATAGCTACTAAATATGTGCTTGCACGAAAAATGAATTGAAATAATTTATTGTAAACGTGACAAGTTTGTAATATTTCAGATGAAATATAATTACAATTGCCATTAAATATTATAGGAATATTAATTAATTAATTAATAATATAATAAATTGTACAAGATTATTCATAGCAACTGAATATGTGCTTGCACGAAAAATGAATTGAAATAATTTATTGTAAACGTGACAAGTTTGTAATATTTCAGATGAAATATAATTACAATTGCCATGAAATATTATAAAAGTGTTTTACTCACCGAGCACAAATCCTCGTCCCCCTCCTCCTGAATCACCGAGATTACCCGCAACCACCCCTAACTACGTCCAACGAAAACCGCCAACCACCTCGAGTTATACCTCGAATACTAATAAATATTTTCAGCGTGAGAACAAATCAAAAATAATGTGTAAGGTTTGATATAATTTTTTTATCGACATATTTTACCAAAAAGATCATGAGAAGATTGTAAAGTTATAGAAATTTTATTAGCGGACCGACAGCTACTGAATATGGGCTTGCGCGAAAAACGAATTGAAATAATTTATTGTAAACATGAACCAGGAACCACGGAGCGCTTATCCTGGAAGTCGAGAAATTTTATTAGCGGACCGACAGCTACCGAATTTGGGGTTGCGCGAAAAACGAATTGAGATAATTTATTGTAAACATGAACCAGGAACCACGGAGCGCTTATCCTGGAAGTCGAGAAATTTTATTAGCGGACCGACAGCTACTGAATATGGGCTTGCGCGAAAAACGAATTGAAATAATTTATTGTAAACATGAACCAGGAACCACGGAGCGCTTATCCTGGAAGTCGAGTTTCACCGCGTAGCGGATCCGAAGCGCGGGATCCGGGAGGTTGAGAACCCGGTACTCGAAATTTGCGGAGCGCGACTCTCAACCGTCCGCTCTACTGCGCGGTTGTTACCAGACTGAGGAACTCGGCTAGCCGATTTTAGATTGGTGACGTCACTTTCCGAACATCCGAAAATTCAAACTTTGGTTTCGAACTGTAATACTAGGTATGATGTTGTATGATGTATGATGTACGATGTATGATGTATGATGTATGATGTATGATGTATGATGTACGATGTTTGATGTATGATGTATGTTGTATAATGATTTTAGTTTTCACGTTTCATACAAGAAATACACACCTCGTCTCTCCTGCCGATTCCAGACTCAAGCGGCCAGGCCCTTCGATGGTCAGCCGTTGATTGAGGATATATTCTTCAGTGAACGGCTCGGCTAATAACGCTGCCGTTCTGCGACAGTTGGATGATGAAAAATTTCGCTCGTATCTTTCAAATGTGTGTTAAAATACACTCGAAATGTTAAGAAGCGTCGTTCTTTCTCTCCCTATCACCTTTCTAGGTCTTTAAATCACTACGCAGCGTTAAATACTGTCTCATATACGAAGCATCCGTTTCATCTCGTTCAAAATTAACGCATCCGTGATGTATTACAGTTACTCTGAATTTTTTGCCATCCGAATACTTTTCGAAAAACAATTCTGCTCCTCCACCCAACGCAGATACTTCACTTGCGACCAGCTAAAACAACGTTTCGATTCTATGCCTATGAAACTTCAAGATCGAGAGAGCAAATGAAAAGTTGTTGAAATAATTATGAATACTAATGTTATGGAATATATCGAGCGCGCGTCGAATAGAATCCCATTTCGAAATGAATAATTCTTCTCTTTTCATATCATAGCTAATCTGGTAATATAGGTAAATAGGATGGTTGGAGGTGTTCGGAAATGGTAGGAGGTGGTCGGCGCTGGCAGAAGGTGATAGGGGGTGCTCGAAAGTGGCCGTTGATGGTCGGAGGTGGCAGGGGGAGGTAGGAGGCGTTAGAAAATGGTAGGACATTTCAAAAGTTAAAGTCGACGATGATCCGGTGCATCAAGTTTGTCGTTACAGATTTTCTTTTCCCATGAGGCATAGAGTATTCAACAACGATAATGCAGTCCTTAAAATTCATCATTCATCTCTGACTGGAAAGCCAATTCGCAAGGCGTGGTATTCTATTCTATTTGCATTATTAGAAAAATACCCGTACTCTACATACACTGTTTCTAATCTTTTGCTACATTTGGTTTAATCCCTATGCTTCCACAGCACGATTAGTCGGAAATGTTTTCGATTATCCATAATAAAATAAAAGAAGTAACAAAGCTTAAATTTATTGTTAAAGCTCTAATGAATACATCAAACTGCGGTCGAATCAATTCATTTATTATTTGCACATGACCTCTGTATATTTGATAAATTATTCCTAAATACATTGAAACATATGTATTTATAATGAAATATCATGCAATGGGCTGTGTAAACTATAAACTATAATTTCTATCGAATAGCTGCTTTTATGTCAACAGGGCTTTGAGACTCAGTTCAGTTCGTCCTCCTCCTCGTCCACCTCCGACCACCTCCAACAATCGCCAACCACCTCGAACAACCACCGATAACCACCTCGGGTTGTACCTGGAATAGCAATAAATATTTTCAGTATCAGAACACATCAAAAATATTACGTGAGGATTAATATTTGAAAAGTGCTGGAATAAATTTTTTCTGGCACTATTCGGACGCAATTTTGCGAGACAAATCGATTAAGCGCAGTCCCGATACGCTGCGATCAACGGATCAAAAGTTACTGCCAAAAAACGAGAACCTGTGATTTCGACATTTTTCAGCAGGTGCTTTTTCCTTCGTAATTGCTCTCCTGTTGGTTCCACGCTCTTTCCGCTGCGTTTTCTGAGTTCCTGAGGGTCCAATTGGTCGGAAAAGGGTCATACAAATCGATTCTAAGACGAAAAATTTTTCGGTCAAAAAAAAAGGAAGGTTAACCCCTTTGTATTTTTGGCGAAAATTTTCGCGATTTTGAAAAGTGCTGGAATAAATTCTTTCTGGCACTATTCGGACGTAATTTTGCGAGAGAAATCGATTGGGCGCAGTTCCAATAGGCTGCGATCAACGGATCAAAAGTTACTGCCAAAAAACGATAACCTGTGTTTTCGACATTTTTCAACAGGTGCTTTTTTCCTCGTATCTTCTCTCCCGTTGATCTCTCCCGTATAAGAACACATAAAAAACATTACGTAAGGATTCATATAATCACAGGTTTTGTTTTTTGGCTGTAACTTTTGATTCGCTGCTCGCAGCGTATCGGGACTGCGCTTAATCGATTTGTCTCGCAAAATTACGTCTGATTAGTGCCAGAAAGAATTCATTCCAGCACTTTTCAAAATCGCGAAAACTTTCGCCAAAAATGGAAAGGGGTTAGCCTTACTTCTTTCTTCATTTTTGGAGCCAAAAATTTGTGGTCTCAGATTCGACTTGTATGACCCTTTCCTGACTAATTGGATCCCCAGGAACTCAGAGAATGCAGCGAAAAGAGCGTGGGATCAACAGGAAAGAAGTTACGGAGGAAAAAGCACCTGCTGAAAAATGTCGAAAACACAGGTTCTGGTTTTTTAGACGTAATTTCTGATCCGCTGCTCGCAGCGTATCGGAACTGCGCTTAAATGATTTGTCTCGCAAAATTACGTCGGAATAATGCCAGAACGAATTTATTCCAGCTTTTTTCAAAATCGCGAAAAATGTCACCAAAAATGCAAATCACCCCACTACCTCATGACCCCATCACCCCACCACCCCACCATGCGACTACCTTCCATCACTTCCGACTACCTCCAACCACCGCCAACCACCTCCAACAACCACCCATAACCACCTCAAGTTATACCTTGAATAGTTATTAATATTTTCAGCATAAGAACACATAAAAAATATTGTGTAAGGATTGGTATAATCAATTGATTAATTAATAATATAACAAATTTTATCAGCGCATTTATAGCTACTGAATTTGTGCTTGCGCGAAAAATGAATTGAAATAATTTATTGTAAACAGGACAAGTTTGATAAATTTTAGATGAAATATAATTACAATTGCCATTGAATAATATAAAAATGTTTAACTCATTGAGCACAAATCCTCGTCCTCCTCGTCCTCTCCTTGAAGTCGAGTTTCGCTAGGTAGCGGACCTGGAGTGCAGGAACGATGGAGCGCTTGTCCCGGAAGTCGAGTTTCTCCAGGTAGTGAACCTTGAGCGTAGAAACTACGGAGCGCTTGGTCAAAAGTCACCAGTTCAAAAACCTGGACAGCCATAACTACGGAGCGCTTGTCCTGGAACTCGAGTTTCACGAGGTAGTGGACCTGGAGCGCAGGAACCACGGAGCGCTTGTCCTGGAAGTCTAATTTCATCAGGTAGCGGACCTGGAGCTTAGAAACTACGGAGCGCTTCTTCCTGAAGTCGAGTTTCACCAGGTACCGACCTGGAGCGCAGAAACTACGGAGCGCTTGTCCTGGAATTCGAGTTGCTCCAGGAAGTGAACCCGGAACGCAGGATCCAGGAGGAAGAGAACCCGGTACACGAAATTTGCGGAGCGCGATTCCCATCCGTCCGCGCTACGGCGCGGTTGTTTCCAGACTGAGGAATTTGGCTAGCTCATTACTGTAGATCGATGACGTCAAGAGAAAAAAAATTTTGAGTGACGTCACTTTCCGAACAGCCAAACATCCGACATCCAAACTTTAGTTTCGCACTTTAATACTATGCATGATGTATGACGTATGATGATGTATCATGTATGATGTACGATAATATGATATGATGTATGATGATTTTAGTTTTCACATTTCAGACAAGAAATACGCACTTTATCTTTCCTGCCGATTTCAGACTCAAGCGGCTTGGCCCTTCGATGGTCAGCCGTTGACTTAAGATATATTCTTTAGTTAACGGGTCAGCTAATAAACGCTGCCGTTCTGCGACACTAGGATGATAAAAATTTTTGCTCGTACCTTTCAAATGGGTGTTAAAATACACTCGAAGTTTTAAGAAGCTTCGTTCTTTCTGTCCCTATCAAAAAAAAAAAAAAAATCGCCGACAATCATCTTTTTAGGTCTTTAAATCAGGACACTGTGTTTAATACTGTCTCATATACGGAGCATCCATTTCGTCTCGATCAAAATTAGCGCATCCGTGATGTATTACAGTTACTCTGAATTTTTTTCCATACACTTTACGAAAAACAAATCTCCTTCTCTACCCAACGTGAAGTATTTCACTTGCGACTAGCTAAAACAGCGTTTCGATTCTATGCCTCCGAAAATTCAAGATCGAGAGAGAAAATGAAAAGTCGTTGGAATAATTATGAATATTAATGTGATGGAATACATCGAGCGCGTGTCGAATAGAATCCCATTTCGAAATGAATAATTCTTCTATTTTCATATTATAGCCGTATTATTGTAGATAATCTAGTTTGTCTCCTGGAAAATTATAAAATTTATAGTATGCATCACGTTTTAATCGTAAGTGGATCATGTATATTAATGTCGTACATGGACCGCATATACATATACATATACTTTTTGGTCTCCGCATCATTATTACATCTGATCTGTTATTATTCATGATCTATGTATACATTCTTTCCTCGGGTACCTAAACTTTATTTTGGAAGTAATTTATTCTTATTAATTTATTGTATCGCCGGCCTGGGCTTACCATTGCGAAGACTGTGTTACTCGGAAGGTGAATGCAGCCAGCATCATGTCGAAATCGGTAACTCTCTGATGTTCTGCAATAAGATCTCATTTTTGTTATTGGAACATCTCACGGAGCGGAAGCCACGACGATTTTCGGTTGTCACTCCACAGCCCATTAGGGCAACTCTCTGTCAGTTCTTCAGTCAACGTAGGAGGTGTTTGGTGGTGGTTGGCGGTGATCGGAGGAGGACGAGGACAACGATGATAATGAGTGGGCGGAGGATGATGAGGAGGGGGACCAGGTGGACTAGGAGGACTAAGGTGATCGGCGGTGTTTGACAGGGGTTGGAGGTGCTCGGACGTAGTTGGGGATCGTTGGCGGTGGACGCGGTTATGCTCCTTCTCACGGGTATGATTGAGCTACTCGACATTTCTATGATGCAGTTGACAAGTAGGCTTACGTACTCACTTTGTACCGACTCAATCTTAAGCTTTCATACCGGCTCTACTTTGGCTGCTACGAATGTCGGTGCGAGCTTGTTAGGTAGAGAGATAGAGCAGAACCCTCCAACGCTTCAAGGCCTATCTGGGCCCACTTGCCCGCCGAAAACTGGTCACAAAATTTAGCCAGTGGTATCTGTCTTGATGTTCTTTAGTCAACGCTTTCGATAATACCTTGTTTGAAATGGCATGGAGGTATGAGGAAAACGAAGTCGAAGATATAACAAACGAATACATCAAACAGGGCCTATTGAGAGGCCAGCTCATATATTTTTAAGGCTCGATAGCACAATTGGCTAGGTGTTTATGTTGTATTGAATACAGTTTTCTATATAACAGAGAAATCATATATCCTTCTTATTTCTAACAATTCATCAGTTATTATATATAAGAGAGTGCATTTCGCTTGCATCTCAAGGTAATTATGCAATTTAGCGTATATAAAGCGAACTTGACTATACATATACATATATCCATTTATTATTCGTTTTAAGTAACGGCGACCGCGCGTTTTTTCAAGTTTCATTTTTCTTTTCAGCAAATATAAATACGTGCTAAAGAAACGCCCGGCGGCTATTCCTCTAAAAGATATATAAAATAATAAATAAACAAAATCTTTGATATCGCTTAAAACATTGATCACCCTGCTATGTAAGACAACTTTTTTTTTCCATCACTATACTCGTGCAATAACAGAAAGTCATATTTTTACATGTGTCTCTAAAATCTGCGTAAAAAATTTAAATTCCGCCGTAGTGAAAAAAAGAATCTTCCGAACCAAGAAATTTCTGAACAAGAATGTTGCACATTGCACAGTTAATATATGCGTACAGCCAAATCGTTGTATATATGACTCGTCATATACTCGTGATTGTATCGTCGTTTCAGGACTTTGATTTCAGATAAATTCGAATTTAACTACCATCGAAGTTTGAATGTCAACACTTTCAACACCAATCAATCGAGATTGGAATAGCTCGTGGTTATAGCAAAATTCCGGCTCGATGGTTTGCAATTACCTGCTGACAGATTTTGTAAGTAAATTGTGCGCATGAATTTATGCTCCAGGTCTGTCGAAAGCTCGTTAAAGTATATAATATAAGCGGTGCAATTAAGCAGGTTTGATAGTCCGCGTATTCGTGAATTTCTCATAAAAGTCGCAGATTCGAAAGTGTACCGTAATTCGGAGGTGCTAAAAAGGCTGCAATATTACCGACTATTAATATAAGCCTTGGATTTTTTCCATAGATTTTAAAACGAGCAATACATCTGCGTAAAATATTACAATTTGACGAGCCTTTTTTCCGGTGACAACTTTCGCCGTTGGTTATAATTGTTAATCAATAACTTTAGAAAAAAATAAAAAATAAATAAATAACAGTAAAGAGGAAGACCAGATATGATATATTATATTTTTTACACATCGCACTCGTTGAGATTAACATGTTATCGGTTCTCAAGAATCACGTTTGAATGTCATCGTATCAGCCAAGCCGTATCTCATTGTTGGACGATTTCCAAGACACGTATATTACAACAAAGTTATCAATTAAACAGGTGTCCGATAAATCGAACTTCCATACTAACAATAAGTTGGTCAATGAATTTCGCTGCAACTTGTTGAGTCGAATGATTTTATGATCACCAATTTACTTTTTTTCTCCGTCAAATTGTACGTTATGTTGTAATTTCGGGTGTTAAAAATTCAAGATAGTTTTCCATGCTCTCATCACGATCAATGAAAAATATTAATAATCAACGTATATATGTATATGTACAGTAATATGTATAAAGATATGTAAAAAAATATTTGTATAATGTGGGTAGTTGGAATGATTGAAAGGAATTTAAATATTGTTTCAATTTGAAAATTTCATGACTCCCTGGGAGACAGATCAGCTGTTCGTAATGGACGGAGGATACACCCATATATATGTATATATATATATACACACACCTATATATGTAAGGTTTTAAGTAAACCATTATTATAGATTTGTTTTATTCAAATAATAAAGTTATTATATGTATATCTATGTCTAAATTAATGTCAGATTATCAAATATGTACAACCATCAGTGAGCTTTTCCGAAGATCCCTCTTGTTACACAGTCGCGCTAGTGTATCTGTGTTTGTATATAAACATATGTATACATAAATGCGTGTGTGTGTGTGTGTGTGTGCGTTACGTTATGACGTACGGTATATTATAATAATTATTATTCGACGATATTATACACACAATTGGCAGCAGCATATTTATTCATTTCCTTGTCGTTATACCGCTACGTGAATTTTTTCCTTATTTTTCATCTACTTTTATTTTATTTATTTTTTTATTTTCAATGGTATGTGAATGTGGCGTCTTTATTAGCGTGTACTGCGGCATGTAAGATAAATAAGTATATGGAACGTATGTAGTAAAGATTGTGAAAACACAATAACGCGTCTGCTGATCGCGAAGGTCTTCGGATTTTTTTAGTTTTCTTTACAAATAATTTTCTTTGCATATACGCGCATGCATATGCATATACGTGAAAATGGATATTATATATATATATATACATAATATATACATTGCATAATATTATCCGGGTACACGTACATTACAATGCATGTATGTATGTAACTAAAGAAGAATATGATACGCTAGTAAAATTCTGTCAAGTTACTTTCTTTGCGAATTGCACGGGTGTAAATGCATGTTTTACGTAAAACAAATTTTCATGCGTATAATCAGTTTATGCGTGATGAGAAAATAAAAATACGATATTATAAAAAATAAATAAACGAAAAAGAATAATAACGAGGAAATTGAATTTCGACTTTTTTTTTTTTTTCAGGCACCGAAATTTCATACACAATGTATTACTCAATTTAAACGCGAGAGAGAATTGTACTAGCGTGATTGTAATTATTAATATATACATATATACTGTATTTACTATTTATGTATGTATATGTATAACTATAATAATAAGAGGAATATGGTTTTCGGATTAGGCATTTATGGATATATGAAGTACATTGCATTTGCGTGAAATTTTTTTCACCCGAATAATTCTAAACATGAGCCATCAAGAGGCTCTGAATTTTTATATTCATCCTTTCGTTTCTATTTTACTTTGACCTCGTTTTTATTTTTCTTTAAATACTCGCTTCTAACCGTATAAACGAGGATTAAAAATACTTATGCTGAGCCGAGGCACACTCTTGAAACAGAAGCGTGTGTAAATATATTATCATTTCGTTTTTATATAATATTGAACAAAAAATATATTTATATAAAAATATGTGTGATTGTGTGTGTGTGTGTGTGTGCGTGTGATAAACTATCTATTTATCAGCGCATACAATTATGCGTATGTAACATTAATCGTATAGGTATATTTATATGTATAATATGGTCACTTACAAAATTCATTTATTTAAAATATATATATCTATAACATGTTTATATTGTTTATTAAAATTGGATATATTTATATGTCATACAAATTTAATTTAATGTTGTCGATTTAGTTCCATAAAAAACGAAGAAAAAAACACGCACAAACAAAACGAGAAGCATCGCATCCGCAAAAGACGTTTGCATAAAATATATTACATGTATAATGAAATAGAATATTTCGCGTAATTGCACACAATCCCTTTTCAAGCCGAATAGAACTCTCTTATACTTTTTCATGTTCCTCTTATCTCAAAATCATTCAAAACCATATCAAGATTCATGTTTTTGACAAAAATTTCTATAAAATCGACTTATCGTATTATACATAATAGTATCATATTTATATGTGTATATATATATATGTATGTATATATGTATATTATGTATAAGCATGCACAATGCGTATGTCGCTTTACAAATAAAAGTGCAGATTTCGCAGGTCAGACGAAACAATTCTCTTATTTTGTTTTCATTCGCTCGACTGAATTCGTACATTTCAATCGAATTGTTTGTGTCCCTCATTTTTAATCGCAAAGTCACCCGACCTCTGCGTAACAAACTGATGCGCCAAATTTTGTTTTCAATTGTTTTATCTATCAATATTTCGCAGTTGTACAACAAATATTCTTACAGTAGTTTATATAAGAATTTGGAATTTATACTCGGAATGGTTTTAAAGTACATTGAACTCGGGAAACTTATCTGCATATTGTATTATACAATATACACATGGAAGACAAATGAATGTTACCGATATACGGAGTGATTTCCTAATAATGACTGCTTCATCCGCCGTCTGCTAAAAACTTGATGCGCACGCGCCGCAATCCGAGAACAAATGTTTCCCAGGGTGACCAACCGTTATTTATACGTAGCCTCAAAAGTTAAGACAGTCGTCAGTGGCGGTTATGCTCAATTCAGTTGGCCGCCCTGGCAAACAGTTGCTCCCGGATTTTAGCGCGTGCGCAATAAATTTTGACAGACGACGGACGACGCAGTCGTTTCAGTAATTCACTCTGCCCAGGCACACATTTACGCTCATACATGCAATAATGTGTATGATCAGTTTTCGAAAACTGTGTCAACATTGATTTTAAATTAAGCTAACGAGGAATTGAAATGTTGAAAAGAAAGTTGAACAACTTTTCTGACTATTTTCATATTTATATATAATTAATTTATGTATTAAATAGCAGTCACTATTCGAAAAACAATTACATGTTTTACTGAATCACAATATCTCATTCGCTGCAATTCGCATAAATATTTTCAACGACGACGAGAAGATTACGAGAAAGAAGAAGAAGAATAGATAACAAAAAAAAAATGTACATATATTTTGCTATAATTTTTTTTTTTTTTTTTGATATTTAATACTTAGTACATGGCGTTTCGAAAACACCACTGCGATAAATAATGCGATATGAAAAAGCGAGAAAAATAAATAAGAAAACTAAAATTGGCGAGTAAACCGGTCACGGGGAATTATTTGTAAATCTGTAAATATATGCTCGATAGTTGTCGAAAGGCGATCGATAAGAGTAATTATTATTCGCAAACGATTATACATGAATTTTGTAGATGACTACGTCGTTTCGTTTTATATACACGTACACACGAATTGATTAGGAAAATCATTATACAAGGCAATAAAGTCACGCTAGTTAAAATTGAGCTAACTTATAGATTTTCTCTATTTTGTATAATCTGCTCGTCTAGAATCAGTAATACACGCTACAGATATATACGCGAATTTATCGTGATGAGACGACTGAGGAATAAACGCTAATTAATACACCAGATACTGCGGTCATTGAATAACCAATCAGTCGATTCAAATAATTGGTCCAAGCATTACCGAGAAATCATCGAGTACACAAATATATTAGGCAATTCGTGCACCGATCGCAATTCTTCATATCGTCGATTAAAACTCACTACACGTGCAGATTTATTTACAAAAGTGCAATATAAATGCGGGCAACAACATTTTATCATCCAGTCGGATTTTGCGAAACTCGTGGTATTTATTATTCTTTTCCATCGTTCTTTCCGAAACATTTTTCGTTCATTTATTATTCACTTTTTTGTGTATATACAGGGTGAATAGCCAACGATCGAATGATCTAACGCGCATGCGCTAAAATTCTCAAAACAAAAGCAGTTGTTTTGTCAGGTCTACCAACATTTTTGAGGCTACATACATCGCGGCGACCCCTCATCTGAACTTATGACGGTTGGCCAACCTGACGAAACAACTGCTTGCGCTCTAGAATTTTAACGCGTGCGCGTTAGATCATTCGACCGTTAGCTATCCACTTTGTATACACGTACATACAAAGCCTCTTTAAAAATGTATTTGAATGTTCAAGAACTCGATCCTTTAATATTGTCGTGTAAAGATGTTGAACGTGGAGCGATTCAATTTCTTTCTTTGCTTCGTTATAATTTTCTTCCTATCATATTGATATACATGAGTATAAAAATAATACATGGTAACTCGTATCATTCTGCGTATACGTGTGATATGGAATTCGCGTTAAACAAATTTTCTGTCACATGTACAATTTATATGCCTATAATGTTGTATACAAATATTGATATTCCACGCGTATTTAATTGTCGTAAGTTGGTCAGTATGATGGACTCTTTTAGGTATCTACGTATGTATGTGTTTATTATACATACGTGTATTATGTACACATTGTATTTGCTCCAACAATTTTTCTATATTTCACTACAGTTGTACTATTTTTTTTCATATCTTCTCTCGTTTTACTTTCACGCTCGTTACTTAACTATAAATCCAAATTTTACACATAATATATTTTATGCGAGCTTTTAGACGGACGGCTGACTTAATATATCTTACATATAGATAAGTATATAACATATATACATACATGTATACATATATATATATTTACATACGCATTATCCGATGTCTTTTTTAAATAAACAACAACGTCGTTAACATGTAAATGTATAATTTTTATCAGACATTTTTACAACGCAACTTTCAACTTCGCACTGCAATTCAACACCGCAATCAATCCTTGTATGTGTACGACAAGTAATTTTCGCTGTCTTCGTCTGGATAATAGGTTTTTTTTTCGACCGTTTAAAATTTTTCCATATCATCTCGTTCTTGTTAGCGTCTTTTGCTTGATTTTTTTAGCCCCCTTTTTTTTTTTATCTCACAATAACTACAGAGTTTGTAAATCACTGATATCGAGTAAGTTTATTTTATCGTTTATCCATTTCTCAACACTTTGTATTCTATTACATAGCACTGCACAGTGGTTCAATTATATAGTTCAATTGCGCGTAGTAATTAGCCGTCTCAACACTTAGCGAATAATACCAAGATGACGTCAATTTTATAAATATTTTTATAAATATTTTAGCAACCTTTTTTTCGTCTCCTTCGCTTCAACGAAACTTATATAGAACAAAGTGAAAATGAAGGAAAGTTCTATATATATCACAGTTTATCATCCGTTTCCGAAACCAAAATTACAGAAAGAAAAAAAAAAAATAAAATAAAATACAAACAAACCTCTTCTTTCAAACTGCACCATGCCTGGTGGCCGAAGTCACATATATATATTATATATTATATTATAAAATATATATATATATATAAAATTTATAGGTATATAACATTTTTCATTCGTATAATATCAAATAAGAAATGAGAATAACACGATTAAACTTGTAAAAGGTTAAAAATAACAACAATAAAATGAATTAGAAATGAAAACAAAAAAATTGAAAGATTTAAAAAAAAAAAAAAAAAAACAATTTCAAAATCGTATCCGTGTACGTGTTTACGCAAGTAACGTTCGTCTCCCCGTTACACTATTATTATGCATTAAACATATATGTGTAATTGTGTATCATATACACGCATACGTATCACATATGATAAAAAAATTAATAGTGTTATTAATATTACGATTATTTCACGCGTGTGCAATATTCAGTTACTTCAGTTCACAACAAGCCAAGAAATAAAATAAAAATACACCACGACATTATGTGTCATATAAGGTATAATCACGTATATACCTTAAACACAATCGAGTACCGTACAATATCAGTTGTATCCTGATTATTTATAGTAATTTTTCTTGTTGCTGAGTTCATTGTATTATTATTAACATTATAGATATTACACCACATATGCTTAGAATTGTTATTGTTATCATTACTATGCTTGATATTATTATTATTATTATTATTATTATTATTATTATTATTATTATTATTATTATTAGTAGTAGTAGTGGTAGTGGTAGTAGTAGTATTATCATTGTTATTATTGTTGTTGTTGTTGTTGTTATTATTTTTATTAATAATATTATATGTAACGTTGTTAAATGTGATGATACTTTCGCGCTTCCGTCCCAAAAATATTGTTTCTTATCGTCTGCCGATCAGGGACTTGAAATGAAATAGTTTATTAATTAATTATCGATTATTAATTATAATACAATAATCACGTTTATTAAACGTGCCATTCGACGTTGAATTACGGGTACGTAAAAATTATTATTATTATTACTATTGTGGTCCATAGGGACTTCCTCCTTCTTCCACGATCATAGGGGCGGGGGGTGGGGGTTGAAAAATTTCATAAAGTTTCTCGTTGGACACACCGACACACGAATGAATGATATTTATTTAATTGTGTCTTCAGTCTGAAGTTATGCGTATTTGTTTCGTGATTATGACAATTATGGTATCCGGCGCTCCAAATTCTCGTGTAGCAAATTGTTGTTGTTGGTTTCGTGCATCGATTCTGGCGATGCTTCCTCCGGCTGTTCACCACCGCTCAATTCAAGCTGCCCCGTGCTGTCGCCGCTGTTCGAACCGCATTCACCATCCACGAATCTTGAAATTAACAAGGAAAAAAAATAAATTTTATTTTCAATCGTGATATAAGTCGTCTCAAAATTATGTGAGAAGAGTTGCGCTTTTGGTCTGATCAAAAAAAATATCGTCAAAAATTATGTCCGAGTTTAATATCGCACGATTTTGTTATCCGTATCATCAGAATCAACGCTGTTGTCAATTACGTCGCTGTGCATACGGGTTTTTTCATTATGTTCTTAGCGTCTTTTTTCGCACTGCAACAATTTAGCACTGCCTAAGCGATATCTGGCAAACGAATGACAAAGTGAACGATAACTCTGAGCGAAACATTTCGATACAAAAACAATGATCGGTGTGATCGATCGCAGTTGATTTTTTCGCTAAAATTATTGAAATACTTGACAAACAAAAGCGCGTCCAGTGAACGACGCGTGAAAAAAGAAAATTGTGCAGCAAAATTTTTCATCCACGAAACTCAATTACGACCCAAAAAGTGACCAAAGTGATTATTTTTTTCTTTTAAGTGACAAGTTACTAATAGTGAAAAAAGTGACCGACTACCAACCCTATCACTGCCTGGGGTTTCATATACCACCTACAATAATGCCAAATGTACGGTTGAGATACATAAATTATCGCGAAGCGAATACTAAAATGGCAAAAGAAAAAAAAAAATGTCATAAATTTACCGTTAACGTAAATTGAAAGAAAAAAACGTATCTCTGAAGGTCCTGAATTTTTATTTCAACATTTGTCGTGCCTTTTTTTCTTCAATATTCTGCAGCAGTAGTCAAAAATTTTGTTCTCTTGTTGTCAGACCATTTGAATCGATTCGTCATAACTACGACGAAACGATTTTATTTTATATTTTTTTTTAAAGCACTTCGATCGTTTTGGATCAACAAAAATCAATGCTCGACGTATTGGAAATAAAAAAATACCTAGGGAAAAAAAAACCATAAAAAAAGTACACTTCCGAAACACTTTCCACTCTGTGAGAATTGTTTTGTTGTTGTAGTTTTTTTTTTCCCCCCCAATCAACGGACATCTGCACTTAATTGAAAATCCTGTTAATAGCCGGTAATCGCCAAGAGTATCGTATAATGCCGATAACGAATATATTCGTTATTGAAATGAAATCGGTATTGACCTCGTGTTGTCACATTCAAGGAGCTAAAACTCTTTCATACAGTACAGACATATGTTCAATTATGATTGCACTTGATCCCGTTTTCACGGTTTGGACTCTGATACGTACCTATAACTCATACATTGAACCGCGATTTATTGGCGCGCAGACTTCGAAATAGTTTTAACGACTCGTACATTATAAATGTACCGTATGGAACACAATTTGACGCTCTAATTCAAGGATAAGGATGATGATGATGATATGATAATAATAATAATAATAATAATTTGAGCATCGTCTCGTGAAATCTAACTAACATATATATATATATGTATATATATATATATATATATATATATATATATATATATATATATATATATATATATATATATATATATATATATATATGTAACAGTGCAAAATCGAAGAAAAAAATATTACAAGTTCTTGGGAAAATAAGTTTTTATATGTCTGATTAAAAAAGAAAATGATACATTATATATATATATATATATTCGTTCTATTGGTCGTTCTATTGGTCGTTATATATATATATATGTCAGCGAAAACTTTTAACCTTTAATATACTCCGTTTTTAACGACCAATAGAACGACATAAAGTAGATAGAATATGAAGACGCGGCTGCAATTTGCTGTTAATTTTGTATTTGTAGAAACTTCTATCGTATCACGGGTGAACGAAGGACTTTTGAGATCCTTTGGAAGATTGCCAGGCGGAATAAAATCGGAACCGGTCTTTCCAGACGAGACGGCGGTATAATCTTGCATTTGATGCAGTATGTATTCAATGTTATATACCTCGAGGGAATGACACAGGCATGTTGAATATATATACCTGTGTAGGTGTGTATATGCATAATCATAAGTAGCTACATGTGCGCGAATAGTAATAACCGATGTATTTATAGTCATTCAGTGACACGTTGCGGATTGAAATTGTTTCTTTTTTTTTTTAATCAAACCATTTGGCCATTCCATGTCCAAAAAAACTGGAAAGTAGCCTCGGCTCGAGTTACGTTTATAGATCTGCAAAAATTGAACAAGGCAAGGTATATTAATCGTCGGTTTTCCGACAAGTGATGAAAATCAAAATCGACTAGTTTTCTACGCACGGAAAATTGAAACAAGACTTACGGTTACGTATCTGTATTTGTTGCTTCGATTTTATTTTTTTTTTCTTCTTGATCCAACGAATAGAATGGTCAAATTCGACGAAAAACAAGTCGCCGTAAATCGAAAGAATATCGTATTCTTAAAATTTCTCGTCTAACGTTGAGGGAAAAAAAAAAAAAAAAAAAAAACTAATACAAGGTCTTGAAATCTCAACTGTTGGATCGGTTTAAAATATTTATTTAATAATTAATAAGCATCCTTTAATCATCATTTCTGTTTAAACAACGTAAAAAGATGTCTCGATGTTTCAATTAATTTTTTTTTTTTCCATTCTTTAATTTTTTTATTCGAATCAATAAACGTCGACAAATACCGTCGAAGGATATCGATTGTATCAGGATCACACATGTTCGTCACGTATATTTATCTACTTAGGAAGACGGATCATAAGGTGTACCACACTTTTTCCACCTTGCTGATTATCCATGTGTACCAATATAATACTGTACACAATGTTATAAATTTTATATACTTTAGCGATTGATTTCTGCGTATTAATGTACGTATGTATGTACCTAATAACGAGACCTCGCAATTGTAGGTACATACCTGACTGCCCGTCAGGACCTTGACGGTAATTTAACTACAGTTTGATCCGTGACAGGTGCTACAGGGTCGCTCGAATCGATTATTTATCGACGCAAATTTTATCGCGCAAACGATAAGAGAGAGAGAGAGAGCGAGAGGGAGTGAAAGAGAGAAAAAGAAAAAAAAAAAAACTAAACTGTACCCGCATCACATGTTTGCCAACATAAGATAGATTGTGTTCAAATGTACGGTAAAAAATTTGCAACGCGCCTCGAGAGAAGCGATAAGCAAAATTATTTCCACCTTGCCGTGTTAATGTTGTAATAATATATGAGAACGTGATTGTTAAAAAATTTAATTCATCCGAAGTGAATTGAGATATGGTTTTATAGCGAAATAAAAAAATGAAAAAATTGCAGAGAATTCGTCAGATTGAAAACTCGATTTCTGACTGCAGTCGATGAATATCTCGAGTATTCGATGATTTTTGCATAACTTGGAATTACGGAATTCTCAAATTTATTGCGACTTTCGGATTTCGTCGAGAAAGCAATTCACGTGATTTAACGACTAATTCTGTTGATATTGATGCAAAAATTATGCTCTTTATTTACGAGGAATGGGAAAAATGTCAAATGATCAGTTTGGACGATGAATTTTAACTTTGAAAAAAGACGGACAAGATGCTTACGTGTAAGGCTGTTCCTCCCCTCGCATTTCGCATATGACGTTCGTCAGGGCCATGATGTAATTTTTGGCTAACGTCAGTGTTTCGATTTTGCTCAGTTTCCTTTCCATTTTCACGTGTGGTATGACTTCCCTGAGTTGCTGAGGATAAAGGGAATGAAAATTACGATGACGAAAAGCAATTTCCATAAAAGTGAAAAATTTGGTTTGCCGAAAATTAATGTTTGTTATTATTCTTGTTGAAAAATGGTCGTGAGTTGTGCATCGATCGTGCACAAAAATAGAAGACTACCGGAATTATAAAGAAAAACTTATGCGTCGATACTTTGTTTCAAATCATTTGAAAATTATTCAAAACCAGTTAAATTCGTTCGACTTTATTTTTACGAATGCTTACTTTATTTAGAAGATTATTTTCTACAGTATCACTGAAACACTATTTATTTATTTATATTTTCATTTATCATGCTGGCATCGTTGATATTCCATTTTACAACATATTTCGACAATCGATAAATGGCAACATTGAATGGACTGCTTAAAAAAAGGGAAACCTGTTTTAACTGGTTTCACTGGTTATGACAAATGGTATTCTGGGTAAAACGACCCAAACGTACATCAAAATCGAACAAATCCAACAGACTTTAGGAAATTCAAAAGCGATTTGAAATGAAAATTAGATATCTAAGCTTTTATCGGTATAAATTCGAGTATTATAATAAAAGAAAAAAAGTTTATAAATGTATTTTCTCTTCGAGTTACGAGTGCTTTGATTTGACGTAAAGAAATCAGATTGATAAGCGTCTTTTAACCATTGAAAAAAAAATCGAGATAATCAGCTATTCTTCGACACGTTACACTAGGATGATCTTTTAAGGGGTCTAAAATCATACCTATTTTTAGGATTTTTTTTTTTTTTATCTGAAGAACTGACATCACTTAGAGCAATTCAAGTTTCAAGGCTTCATTATTCGTAGTTTCAAAATTATTTGAGAACTTTTTCATTGAATTTAATAACAAAATGGCAGCATGGCGCATATAAGTAGCGAACGACCACGTTTTCAAACCGGTGGCGCAGATTTCTCGGTCAATTTTCATCCGACGGACTTGAAATTTTGTTACAATCTTCAAAATCTGTTTATTAATCACAGCTCATATAGCTAAATTTTAGAATATCGATCCAAAAATTTTTTTAACCCGAATTTTGTAAACAATTTTTTGGTCAGAATATAAAATTTTTAGTTCATAATGGTATATACGTGAAACAAATTTTTTTTTTTTAATTTAGGGTACGAGCCTTAACCCGAGAACGTATTTTTAAGTCGAAACAACTTTTATATCTGTTACAAATTTGACAACGATGTCAGGAGTTGCGCCACCGCAAAAAGCCCTCTAGTTCGGAGTCGTTCGCTACTTATATGCGCCATGCCGCCATTTTGTTATTAATTTCAATGAAAGAAATTGTAAAATGTTCCTGAAACTATGAATAATAAGTCCCTCAAACGCGAATCATTCCAAGTACTTTCATTTTCTTGACAGAATAAGAAAAAAAAAAAACAAAAAAACTCCTAAAAATAGGTACGATTTTGGACCGTCCTTTCGCAATTGCATTACCGCAGTCGAGAAATTGCACGCTAATCGTGAAATATTATAATTCACCTCGAAGGCGTCGTTGAGCGAGTGCATCCTCATTCTTTCCCTCTCGTTGCTCTCGAGCCTCCGGAGATTCCGTTCTCTTGCCGAAATTCCGCTTTTGCGTCTCCTCGTCGTCGGCGGCGCCCCTCGATTCCGTCTTTTCGCCTGTTTCGGGCTCCTTTCGCTCCCACTGCTGTCGCTTTCCTCGCCCGCCTTTTTGGCCAAGAACAAAACGGACAAAAATTCAATTAAGTATTCGCCGATGTTGCAGGTTTAGACGATTTCCGCGTGGATTGAAAGAGCGAGAAAGAGAGCGATGAAAATTTGCTCAGCCGGTCGTTCGTACGTCGAAACGTATATATATATATATATATATATTGTTGATCTTTACGGTTCGTTCGATTTGTTTGCGAAGCGATTCCGGCCGCCTATTTCGACGTACGGATTGAAAACGGTATCGGAAATCGTGCTTAATAATTTTATCACGGTAATTTTATAGCGGTGCTAAATATCGTCGCGCAACAGCTTTCAATGTCGCGAATTTTACTAAACGCAGGAACACACGCGCAAATTTTATACACGCTTTATCTTCACAGCTGGTTTGCAATTCACCTTGAAAAATTGTTATTTCTACATTAATATGTAGCTGTAAATTAACAAGAATATTATTCGCTTGTAACGCAAGGTGTGAAATAAAAATTCCCTTCTCCCCCCCTTTTTTTTCCAAGGTACCACATTGTTTGATATCCCAATTTTTAAACATCAGTAAAGTTTTGCCTCAGGAAAAACAAAATTACGCGTCGATAAGCAATGAAATATAAATATATATACATATTTATTATTATATATACGTAAAGCATATTTTTTCTTATAATAGCATACTTAAGTACGCGTTTCGAATCGTGAATTATCATTATTATTTAACAGATTCGTTATACTGCTCTTAGCGTTTTCGATCAATCGCATGCAATCGTCAAATTCGCTTAGTATAATTATTAATATCTGTCTATAATTTCACCATTAAATCATACAACAGGCGTTATAAAATTGCAATTTAAACCGGCTACATCAACGAGGAAAGTATAAGATTAATAAAAATCGTACAAGGTGAGATGAAACAAGGGTCGTAAATGTAATTAATTTTTGATCGCTTTTTAAGTGAAATATAATAAATTGCTACTGTAAGAATACCTTAAAACGAAAAAGTTTGATGAAAAATCTGACATCTTTCTCCTCAAAGTGATACCAAGAAAAACTAAAAATTTAGGCACGAAATCGAATCATCGAATAAATACTGACCTCAATTCGCATAAAATTATAATTACGCCGTTACAGGTAACCCGATTGATCGGAAATTAGTGTTCGGCGAAATGCCGAATGCAAGGAGTACAATGACCGATATTATCGTTGGTTTTGCGCAGACGGATCAGCGAGGCGCCAGGCACCTGTAGATTTAAGTGGAATCCCGCAGAGGAGCCTCACTTGTCGATTAACGGCATCCAATTTCAGGACGAGCCAAATTTCCGATGCGTATTAACGCGGCCCAAAATGTAAGTCGAAAGTACGACAATGGAAATGTTTTATCAGATTGAGGATGAACGGGCTCGTCGAAGTCCGACAATGAGTCAGAAGTGGGGAAGGAGAAAAACGGTGTTCGAAAAACCTTCGGCAGCTGTGTTATTTGTGTTAATAACGGAGAAATTCGAATGAAACAACATTTTTGTGCTGCGATAAAAATGAATTGTGCGAATTCGAACAACACAAGGTTCGAGATATCGAGGCGGGGTTGAAATTTCGAATTTTACTACTTCCGAAAGCAAATTCACAATTTTTTCATATTTTTTTACGAAATCAATCCAAAAATATTTGAGCCGGATGAAAAACCTGGCTACAAATAATACTATTCAATAAGAAAAAATTTCATTTGTTACGGTAACTAGAAAAATACAGTTAAACTGGTATCGTTAAAAAAACTGTTTCAATATTGTTGGGATTACGAAAAACGAGGCACGCCTAACCATTTTGCGCTATCGTCGATCCTTTTTTGCTAATTGCAACTCAAAATCAGTTTGCAAGGTTTACTCTACTTTTTTAGTTAAACAAGGCTTTAACGTCAATTTATTCTTGCAAGAAAATATAGCAACAGTGATCGTAATGAGAAAGAATAGCAACGGATACCAGACTTTCCGGTAACGGCTGTAAAACTAATTTTCACTTTCTACCCAGAACTATATTTTTCGACTGTGGTAAAAAATGAAAATAGTCAAGGACGTGAGCGGTAACCGGAACTAAAAATTTATCTCGGTGTTGGAAATATTTTTCTCGTACGGTTTTCTCTCTCTCTATTTTCCGAAATTTCGAATAAAATTCAAACGCGGGAATGTTACTCGAAAAAGAGATTCGGTATCTACCTCCGCGCCGCCGACGTCATGCCGGCTTCGTTTCCCGGTCAGGGAATCAACGGAGGCGTCATCCAGGTCGATGTACATCTCCTGATCAGCGCAGTCCTGGTCACTGCCCGATAACCTTTCCAGGCTGCGCATTCTTCGGACAATAGCTACGGCCTAGCTACCCTGAAACAAGGGAGACAGAAATACAAATAAATAAACAAATAGATACGTAGATACACAGATAAGTAAATATTACAGACTAGAATAATTACGGCCAAAGGTTTATTATAAAAACTATACCTATATTTATTATTTTATACATTATTATACAATTCGGTATTAATTTTTATCACTTTTGTATGATTTTTCACTTATATAAATTTTTTTTTTCACAGACTACATAAATGATAATATCAATTTAAGTTACGAAGAAGACCGACACGTGTAATATCAAGTCTTCAGTTGTTGTTTGACAAGTGTTTCTGACAACTTTTTGCATTATTAATTAAATCTCGTGAGATCGTTATAATTGAATATAAACTTTTCATTTAGAAAAATAAGATTCCCGGTTGATATATCGTTGTGTTATAAATCGTGATATTTGGATTGAACGTGAATGTCAGGAAAGAAATAATAATTAAAGTGCTACGACGACGTGTTTCTTCAAATTCAAAAAAAAAAAAAAAAAAAAAATATGGAAAAAAGTGAAAAATCTAATGATCTTCCACACAACGTAGAACGCTCATCTTTTCATAGAGTCTTTCTTTTGACTTAAAACAAGCTATTCAGCTTTTAAAACACCTCGGTATATATGCAGCTTTCACACACATGCGACTGATACGTGTAACTGTGTACAAATAAATTTCGTGGGTGGTGATATTAAACTTTCCGCTCACGTCAACGGCCGACCATTTTATTTACATTTTAATTGACACATTTGAAACGCGATTCCGATCGGTTAAAGACGGTGCGATTATTTATTTTCAGTTGACTAGGGTCGGGAGGCGAGGTATTTATACGTATATATTATATGATGCTTATATGTATACCTATACGGTTACTGAAATTCAAGTACATCGTAGCACATAATAAAATGAAAAAAAAAAAAAACAAACAAATCTACTGCTGAATTATTCTGATCAGTTCCAAGGTTGCAAATGTCCTCAGATGTATAATCTTAAAAAATTTGTACTAATTTCGCATGTAACCGAGATTTTGAGACTGCAAAAGCTTCGTTTCAAAAATAGATAAATAATCAAGGTGCGTATAAAGAAATTTGATTCGTCGTTTCAGTTTCAATAGATTTGAAAATTGATTGCACTATCGTTTAAATTTTTTTGCCTCTTATATTCGACTGCGATGCGAATAAATTTTATCACAAATAGTTTCTCGATTGCTTTTGTACTGGTTCTGCAAATTTGAGCAACGTAAAGAGAGAGAGAGAGAGAGAGAGAGAGAGAAAACAAATAGTAATTATTTCAACATCGCTTCTGTCAGCGAGATTATCTCGGGGATGTTTTTCATCGCTGGGAATTCATCAGTTTCATGTAAGAGTATCGTTATCTGTATTTGGATTATCCTACGAAAATTTTCATGCCAATGAAATAACGTTCGATCTCACATGTCGGACCTTTGACCGTACTAATTGTAAGAGAATAAATATCATGCGACTACATAGTATAAATTCCATTTCATTCCTGAATTGAGACGATTATAAAAAAAACGAAAAAACAAAAAACAATTGACGCTTATCGTGATGGATCCGGAAAAAAATTGTGTAAGGTCATTTCGTAATCTTTCAATAATTTTTGTTTCTCACAATGCAAACACCTTTGCTGAAATAAGAAATCCTCCCGAAGTAAGAATTGAAGTTTCTTAGAAAAAATTCATTCAATTAAGCCATTTCGTAACATTTGTCGCTATGAAACTTAGAATATAAGTGAATTATATAATTCAAGAACGCATTTTTCTCCGAGCACTGAATTCCAGGTACAGAAAAAAAAAAAAAAAATGAACTCGAGATTTTGATAATTATTTGTAAAAAGATACGCTGAATTATCGTTGATGATCACCAAAGACGTAGACAAAAGAAAATAAATATTGTATGAACGCGGTAATTTTATCGATCGATATATTTATACGTATATCCACCGGTTTACAAGACGACTGCAAAGTTGATAAATAAAATGCTTATCGTGGTACATATCATGGATGATTTTTGTACACAAAACTACAGAGGAGAAATTTGATGAAAAATAAAAATCACGTCTTATCTCTCGTTGAACATTGCTCACGTTTATGTACGCCTATTACGTATATAGACACATTATATACTCGCGAGTTATCAATCGTTGATAAAACATGTCAAGTATATATCGTAGAATTTGAGAGAGCGTTTATATTATTTCTCGTAACATATATATATATATCATCAACAAGCGATCACTGTATACTGATTTTAATTAACAATTAGGTGCGAATACGAGCCAAGTCCGGCACCTCTCTTTAATTTCCTGGATAACGTCTCGACTTGACCGATAAAACCGTAACTTGACGGGCTGAAAAATAATTCTCAGCGCGATATCAATGCGAGAATCAAAACACCGATATAATTGAAAACCAATTACATAATCGTCAATATCGTGTACGTTCGAAACAAGCTTTACTTCGAGACTGTTTATAAACTATCGCGTAAGTTGTTGAAATTTTTTGTCAAATTTTACATTGAACTTGGAATTGAAAATTGTTCGTCAACCGAAGTTTTACCTCATTGATTGTAATTACAGTCGAAGATGGAATTTGCGAATAACTATAACGACTTGTCGAAAAATCGAAGAAAACTGTCAACGATTTCGACAACTTTTCGATAAATTTCAAGTTGCCAAGTGTTTTGAAATACGAGATACGCGTTGTTCCTACAAAGTAGCGAAAAAGAGGATTTTTCTTTTAAAGAAAAGTCCAGCCGCGTATAATTGCGCTAACTTTTAATTCTGCATTACGATAATTCTGACCGACAGATAGAGCGACGTATTGGAGAAGGACTTGGCTGCGATGACCTTGACGGATTTAAAATCGCGGCTAATTATACTTGTCACCAAATCAGATTACCCACCCAGCGTACGGAGTAAATCAAAATCAGACGTCAATTCGCGGGGCGATTAGATAGGTGCTATAATCCGGCTTCTCTTTTTCTCTCTCACACTTCAAAATATCGGCATAGCAGTTGTTCAACCGTAACGTGTACGTAGACAATTAATTCAGGTTGGATAATTTTCTGCGACTCTCATCGCGAGATGATCGAGGAATGAAGAAAATACGAAAAAAAAAGTTTAATATTATTGTATAACAATATCGGAGGCGATAATCGAGGAGGTTGGCCAGCTGCAGGTATCGAAACGCTAATCAACGGAATTTGTTTATCAATTTCTCCCAATTTGGTCGAATATCCTATTTTAAATTCACCTCCTATTTCACGCATCGCACACAAATGTTTAAAAAAACTTAAAATCATAAAAATAATTACGAACAAGTCGCATTGACTGGAGTCGCAGGGGAAAATTTTTTCGTTTCAGAATTGACGCGGAAAAAATGACGATCGATTGATGTTGAGAATTAAAACAAAATATGCAATTTTCTCTGCCGTTGTTTTCTTTTGTTTCCGAAAACAAGGGTAAAAAAAATTTCACTTCAGAAAAGAACATCCTTCGTGGGGTAAATTTCGTTTTTTCTTTTGAAAACAAACCAAACAAATCACAGCCTGTTTTAATTCTCATCATTAATTATAAGCTTAAGCCGCTTTTTGATTCATCGCGAATTACGATATCCGGATTTGGTCTTCCGTCTAACGGTGCGTCTTCTGGGTATGTATTAACTATGTATGTGCTGCGGGTTCATGGGAGCGTGAAATCAAGTTTGTTTCGGCGCTCGGATCAGGGTCTTGAAATATTCAGCACCCAGTAACTTCGCGTGGTTCGTGCATGGACGTTTTTTGTTTTTTTTTTTTTATTTCTTGGTGAAGACGAGGGAATTGGAGAAATTAGATACAACGAGTAAGGAGATTCTGTAGTCTGCAAGCTCTGATTTTGTGTCGGTAAACTTGACAAGTCGAAGGTCGGAACGAAGAGCAAAAATTGGCAACGTTACAAATTAAAATTTAGACTCTGATAATAATTCTGTAGTCAATCAGTTGTACTCATCGGTTTTTAATTATTGCGTATTTGACCAAAGTTGCAATGCCCACGTCGATTTTTTTCTTTTTTTTGTGACATTTCACATTGACAGGTGGGTCCGATTTCAATCAATCAAACTCTACTTAACTTTTCTGAAATCGAAACGTTACACAGATATGGCGGAAATCTTGATGAAACTTCACACTGCAAGGGGATACTTTAAATAATGTCGAAGTTACAAGGTTTTTTTTTCTGAATTTTGATATCAAGATGATTCGCTATCAACGATTCTATTTCGAATCTAGTCGATGATCTCGGTACTTGACGTGAAACTAACTCATCGATTTTGAAACCAGACAAGGTAAGTGTGCCAGTTATTGATACGATTAGACATAATTATTGACCCTTTTCATTTCCAAAATTATAAATTAACGGCACAAATTGTCAATTTATCGATGACTGAAACCATTTGCCAGCGGCTTAGATACTACAAATTCATTTTTTGGTAATTTTAAAAGTAAGGATCAAACAGATACAATCAGAAAAGGTCAATATTTGGAACAGGGTCAATAACCGTTACATTTACCTTCAAAGACAAAAAAGAATCATTTGACTACAAATGGCGATTTCTTTATAATTTCCGTACAACAGTCGCTAGTAGCTAATAATCAATAAACAAGCGTCAGTGACATTTTCGCCAAAAGTGTAGTGACAGGATCCATTTTACAAATCAAATTTCGCCGATTAGTAAAAATGGGCTAGTATTTTCATATAATATATGATTTTTTAGACGTCTCAACAACGTCGATTAAAATATGACAAAAATTATGCCGTCGATCAAGAAGAAAGCTCGATAAATTGCGGTGGTGAAAAACAATGGGTGTAAAAAAGATTAAACGATGCGTGACCAGGTACGTAAATATAATATCAGGTGCTAAGAGGCTGGAGTTCTCAATAGAATCGCACAGCGTCACAATAAATTGTAATGCAGCAAATTGCAGTTCGGTATATGTAATTTCTAAGTACACGTTTGCGGTGTCTGTACATACGGCAAGTGTTTTATACCTACATATGAGTACGTACAAGTCAGTAATAAACATGTTTATTGTACCTACTCCTCATCCCACAAGCGATGCGGGTTATTATTTCCGAGGAATACGTCGAGGTACCCCGAAGTGCAGCCTGAAGGCGGCGGCGGCAGTGGTGGTGGTACTCTTAAGATGATCAATTAATTACTCCGCACATGCAACACATCCTCAACTAATCCCCGTCCGCAACGAACACAAATTCACCGTCGCACAGATGAGGCGTTAGACTAGAATTTTACTGCGATTTGAGTTGAAGAAAAAAAAAAAAAAAAAAGGAAAGGAATAAAAAAAAAAAAAGTTTAACGATTAGAAACCGCACTGAAACGGAGTAAAAACCACTTGCGCACCAAGCGTATATAAAAGTTGAGCGAAATAACGTTATTCCAGTAACGATAATTATCACCGATATAAAGGCGATTCACTCAAGACACAATTTTGATTTAAAGCAATCATATTCCGCCCTGTGTCGTATGATCGAAGAGGTTTAAAACCGCTCCAATCTCACTGACTACCGTATATTTTATACGCGAAAGAATCTCGTCGTTGTAACATTTCGCCACCGTTTTTTAATTCCTTTTTTTTCCCCCCGTTCTGTGTACACCACTGGCTGTATTACACGGAAGATTACAGACTGCGATTATGCGCGAGGATTAACGCGCAAGACCTACAGAGGAGTAGGTCTTAGCTGGCCAGACGCCCGATCCGGACTGACTATAACTGTACACTACTACTCGTCGCGGGGAATCCCCCACTTTCGAACGGCAACCAGGGCTGCGTGATTCCAAGTGCTCGATTTCCTGGCCCCCGCCTTCGCCTCGCCGGTTGTCCCCACCTCTCTCCGCGCCACGTTACATCGCATCGGCGTGTTTGCCGTGAACCCGCACACATGCTACCGTCTGTCTCCAGGAAACAACGACGACGAATACTTTGAGACGATTAGGTACACAGGAACGATTCCTCGCTTTGTTTTCATTCGGTTGTCCACAGTTCTCGCTCTTTGGAGGTTAGGAACCGCCGGTAAATACTGATGAGTCGAAAAATCTTTACACGTAACTAGATTGTGATACTGCATCCATCGGCGTGTGTGTTGCGTGAAACCGAATCCGAGGTACAAATTTAAAGCCGTTTCAAGCGATACTTAGCCAGATACGACACGAAATGCTTCTAAATATGGGAAATTGTTTAATAATTCATTGTCGACATGGGCGGTGATCGTTTTATCGACCGCGACGATGGCAGGATTATGTCTACACGTAATTAGACGTTTATTCTTCGGAACTCTGTATTGCATGGAATTGGAGACAGAAAAAAAGAAACAACGATTACCAGGCTTTTGATCAGCTTATTCTCTCATGTCTCACTGTACAAGACGTCACAAATATCGTTCTCTGCACTCTGTGGTGTTACACAAGCGGATGAGTGTAACCATACGTCTATTATGCATCGTGCAATTATGCACAGTAAATTACATTCAGTTTTATTACAGAGTACTATAAATTGTACCGTAGATGCATATACCTGTCATCATGTTCAGAGTGTACTAAACAATTTATTATCCTCGATAATAATTTCTTTTTCTGTTTTTTTTTTTTTTTTATTTCTACGCTTCATCTCTTTACTTTCCTCTAGTAAAATATCGTTTGGATCAGGTCAAATACTTCCGTATTCGGTCAACATTATACTTGAAAAAAATACTCACGGCAACAACCTCTGCCATACTATTATTTTGTATTACACGCGCAAACAGACTGACTTTTTTCTCACTCTGACGATGAAAAATCTCGCAATCTTACGACGCGACATTTCTCAACTCTTATCGATGGAGAGACCGCGACTTCCGAATCCTGTACCAGACTCTGGTTGCATTTATTTTCTATTCCTTACTGCTCGCCGTGCAGTTTCTGTAGACCAAATTCCGGATGTCGATTTACGTGTATGGTGTTGTATCGAAATTTTCACGTTTCTCTTCCGTCATGATTACTTGTCTTTTTTGTCATTATCAGGCAGGATCGTGATTTAACAGCGTGACAAAATCCGCTTCATGGAATATAAACAAGCTGGCTTGTTTGACTTCCAAACAGGTCCCTCGTCACTTATCAGGCTCATTTTTCATCACTGTTTTTGTACGTTCGATTTATACAGACACGAAAAACATTTTGCGCTCGTTGAAATCTAAGAAATCGGACTCTGACCATGTTTATGAGGATAAATTAATTTGGCTGAAAATTTAAGCATCATCCTACGACGTGTAACCTCCAATTCTGAAGTTTTATCACAAAAGCTACTATCAACAGAATTCGGCACCCCAATTTTCGACGAAAATGAATCTGTGAAATTAATCAGCTTTTAGTATATTCAACCGCACAGATTTTCCAAGTATAGATTAATTTCCCAACAAAACAGATGCGATAATACGAACATGACGTTAAACAGCGAAAGAAAGACACTGTGTGTACTGACGTGATTGAAACCGGACAGATGAGCCGTCTAAATCTTGTCTCGACTCGATGATGTGGAGAAAGCTCTTTGCATCCTGATTGGCGATGATTTTATAGTCGGTCGTTTTAGGTACGCTAGGTGTAAACGTCTCTCACAATCAGCGTTGATATATAGCTGAGATTCGAGTGATCTAAGTGCCTGCGTTACAGGACTTTCGGCTTTTGACGGGTGTCAAAAGCGTTTGGAAGTTATTACGTATTGCTCACATTATGGGCTCGAGTGAATCGAGCAACGCGTTGTACGTTTTTTTTTTTTCCAAGCGAACATCCACGGCAAGGAGCGTCGAAAGTGTTTTAACGCCAAGCCGTGATGTTACCTGCATTGGCGAACGAAATTGTCCAGTGTAGAAACTTGCAACGCGTTGCAGTTACGCTCCACGTTTCGAGCTATAACTGCAATTACCGATTCTAAGTGTATTTATAGCTTCCAAGTACCAACAGCGTTTTACCTCGGCGAGTTAATTGTTGCCGAGAAATAATCCTCTGGGATACAGGTCACAATGTACTCTGTAATTAGGAAAATTTTTCTGTATTTTAAACGGATACACTTTGAAGCGCCTCTAGGCGAAGTTTGAAACTAGATACTGTATTTCTTGAAACCTATAATTTTTTTTCTTCTTTCTCTTTACCGGCAGCTTTCTTCGCGTAATTGCAAAATCGACCGGACAGTTAAGTCGAATGAAATGGAAGTGGGGAAAAATTGGCGTACCTGTGAAAAAGGAAAATTCAAAATGTATGTGTAAGAGAGACGTTTAAAACCCAGGGGAAGGGGTAAAAAACTATAAATGCCGATTGATGGAAGGAACAGAATATCAAACTTTCACAGATGCGAAAAGCTGATTCATAAAATTTTTAAACGTCAAGAGTTCAGGTACAGAAAATTGTAAATATAGAAAGTCCAAATACAGAATGGCGAAATACAGAAAGATCGAAACATAGAACGGAAGAATCGAGAATCTGTATACGATTCTATATTATCGAGAGAAATTCTAACGATTCTACAGTTTGGGATTTTTCGTTCTGACCTATCTATTCTTTTACATCTCGATAGTTCGACTTTCAAAATTTTTGAGTTGTGTAATAGTACATTATATAACAAGGGAATAGATCTCATATTTCCCGCAAATGTGTTCTAGGGAAAAATATTCAACTTTCGTCCCGCTTTTGAGGTAAAAAAAGTGAACTTTATGGTTGAGTCGGGAATAAGGTAAGTTTGCGTTTCTTTAAAAATTTGATATTCTATCCCTTCAAATTTTTTTTTCAATCTTTCTACATTTTTACTCCCACCCAAGCTGACAATGAGTGTAAATCAGACTTTCGAAATTCATCTTTATCATTTGGAGGATGCAGCGTGTCTAACAGTAAATCGGGCCGAGGCAGCGCGTACCTAACAGTTCTAAGCGAGGTGGATACATAAGGGCGAGTATATAGGTATAAACGAAGAGTTTCGTTTGCGGTAACGACGTTTGTCTGCAAAGTGATTCTTATACTTTTCACTCTCGCAAATTATAATCGTCTAACGTATAGACGAATAGGCGTATTAGAGGAGGTTAAAATGGAATGAAATCTCTCTCCGGAGAAGAAATTGTATGTAACTTTAATGATAAACCGTACGAATGAAGACATGTGTGTTGCATGCGTATATAATATACCTAGACATATCACAACCACATGGCAAATATTGACGACGTCCTAATTTGACCGTGGAAAATTATACACGCAGTGTTCGTAATTAAGTTTAGCTTGCCCTGAGAAGAATCATCATCCTAGGGTATATATATATATATATATATATATATATATATATATATATATATATATATATATATATATATATATATATATATATATATATATGTATATGTAAATTGTTCCTATATAATTTACTCCAATAATTGTTGCGATGTCGGTTTACGTTTTAATTGCTTTCCAACCTCTCCGCATGCGTTGTTATATCTTGTAACCTATAACGATCTTTTTTACCTAAACTCGTAACGTGTACGTATAAGGAGAAACGAAAGAATCAATACAATTATAACCGCATATGCAGAGTAAAATAATGTTCGTAAATGTAAAAAGTGCATTTTATTAAATGAATTTATTCACATTAAGCCTCTGTTCTTTGCCTCTGTTTTTCAGGCCTGGTTAGTTTTTAAATTTACTGTCCGAAACTCCCGAGAAGAAACAGAGCCGAAGAAATGCTGTTGATATCGTAACTCTGATAAAAGACTTTGAGAGTGACAAGCATAGAGAAGAAGCCTGGAATATTTTTATTTTAGAAAAAATCATAGGAAATCTTTTCGCGTCTTCGCCCAAACGTATGTCAGAATCGAAGCAAATTGCGTAACACGTTGAAACAAGAAAAACTGGTCGAATCTAACGGGTCTGTTCGTTGCAATTTTAACTTTAAACTTTACGAAAGTTCATTATCTGCATATCGTAAACGTGATTTAAAGGCGTGCCATCGATTCAAGGCAATCAACAATTAAGCTTAACGTTTATATACTCTCCGTATACCGTATATATACGTGACAGGAGTTTGGTTTGAAAAGTGAAAAGGATATAACTGTGAATTTAAACCTGTATTTTATATCAGCAACGGGCGGGTAATTTACATTTGAACTTTTCTCACTCCCTCTTTCTCTTTTCTTCTCACCAACGAATGGGTATCCATGTATAAATAATAATATGCCACGAGGGACACGAGTAGAGATTTTTATAATTTCTTTTATGTTTCTATTTTTTTAATCCTTTATTTAAATGTTTTTTATTTTTCATCATTCCTTTATTTTTATAACACGTTTGCGATTCGAAAGTAAACCGTTTGTCTGTGGTTGTTACACGCATGCGAAGCGTATTTATTCTAATACCTAATTGGGCTGTAAACCAGCGGATGGATATTATCTTCGGCTGTTCTTTATTATCGAAGGTATACCGTGTGTAATAATGCTGTGAGCGTAAATTAAAGTCGGTAACTCTTACCGGCCCGCCTTGATGATAGCTCAAACTAGCTTGTATTAAACGTACGTAACGTGTATTTTTATTTTCACCGTTTAACGAGTAAAAACGCCTTCTTCGTCATTTTCTCTGACGATTGAAATTCGGTATCTTCTTTAGCCAAGTGTCCGGCGCTGAGAGAAATTTTTAGTTCCGGTTACCGCTCAGTCCTTAACTAGTTTCATTTTTTACCACAGTGCGAAAAATATACTTCCAGGTGCAAAATGAAAATTAGTTTTATAGCTGTTACCGGAAAGTCTGGTATCCGTTAAACATCACGATAACCGTTACTAGATTTTCTTTCAACTGTTTCGAAAATTTAATGCTCGTGCAACGATAAATTGAAGTTGAAGCCTTGTTTAACTAAAAAAGTAGAGTAAACCTTACAAACTGATTTTGCGTTGCAATTACCAAGAAAGGATCGACGATAGCGCAAAATGGTTAAGCGTACCTCGTTTTTCGTAAATCTAACAATATTCAAACAGTTTTTTTTTAACGATACCTGTTTTACTCAATTTTTCTAGTCACTGTAACGAATGGAATTTTTCTCAGTGTCCTATTTTTCTCAGGATACAAAAGATTATTATTTTGTTCGGCTGTAAAAAGGGATCGGTACTCCGTCTATTTGCGAATTTACTTTCAGTCGAAGATTAAGAAGAGAGATTGCGCGGGTGGATTTTTTTCGCATTTTTCCCACCAACGCGAGTTTCGCTTACAACTTTCGCTGACAATAATACTCGAGGCGAATTCAATTTCCGGACAATTTCTACAGCTTAAAATGTAAAATACCTAAAACTGTCCGACACTTGTGACGTATATTTATAATTCGAATTACCGTCCGACACACGGACAACCTTTCTAAATAGAAATTTCTTACCGCTTAAAAAACCAAAAAACTAGAGGGAACGTCATATGAAAGAATCTTTAGATAAAACTGGAGAAGAATTTAAAGACGGGGATACGCGGTCATGTTAATTTGGAAAGTCAGGCAGGGATAATATCCTCTGTTTTTACACGTGCACTTCGCGTACGTTATATATCAAGATAAGGTAAAAGTCGAGGCTGTGTAGTATCAAGAGTGCAATTAGTCGAGTGACCCGGACCTTTTCGCCTGCATTCTTAATGTTTATAATCTCAAAGCTACAGGCTTGAATAAAATTAAAACTACACATTGAATAAGGTTTCGGCCACGTGGGAACTGTGTCAAAGGAAAAAAAATTTCACTGGACACCGTACGCCGATCATTTAGGCCTCTGCAGAATATCGACACAATGTGTTTCAGCAAAAAATAATTTACGATTTTCCACCATGGCACTCTGTGAAAAGTTTCTTTGGATTGAAAGAAAAATTCACTGGAAGCATGAGCTTTCTACTTTATGTGAAAGATCGCGCTCACTTGATTTTTCACATTTTTTTGAACTTGTGAAAAACACGTTGCAGCACTTCAATTATCATCTTTTTCCTGAAGTTTGAATTCAACCCAAAGATCACGATTCGTAACACGACGATATGTGAACCGGTAATCTTATTCTCCTTAATTAAATGTTCGTATTAAATTATAACGATTTTATGAGATTGAATTAATAATGAAAAAGTCGTCAGATACACTTCTCAAACATCAGATGGAGATTCGATATTACAAATTTGGGTCTTCTTTGTGACTTAAATTGATATTGTAATTAATGTAGGCAATAAAAAAAAAAAAAAAAATGTTACACACGATTCTTTATAAATTGTAAAAAGTGTAAAAAAGTGAAAAATCAACTGAGCGCGAAACTAAAAAAAGTGGAGTAAATCATACGAACTGATTTTCCGTTGCAATTAGCAAAAGAGGACCGACAATAGCGCAAAATGGTTAGGCGTGCCTCGTTTTTCGTAATTCTAATAATATTCAAACAGTTTTTTTTAGCCATACCTGTTTTACTCAATCTTTCTAGTTACTGTAACGAATGAAATTTTTCTCAGTGCATAACTCAGAACGCTCACCTTTTGACAGAAACTTTCTTTTACAAATCTAAACAAACTTTTTACTGGGTTGCCATGGTAAAAAATAGGTAAATTATTGTTTTCTGAAACACCCTAATGCAGGTAGCTTATACAGTGTACATTATGCGAAGGCGAATTGGTTTCAGCCGGATTAATTCAGCAGTGTGTAAAATTTGCCACATCAGTACGTGTGTGGAACGAAACCAACACAGAGTAGCGACTTAATCACCAGAGATTTCTCACTCTAATTATATCTCGCTCAAAGTGTCGCGTAAACCTGATGTTATTTATGCGCCATTGCACACTCGGCTGATTACACTTTATAGGTACACATGAGATATTATGCACGTGTCGATACTCGGAGATAGAATCTCACCTTATAGCCGCGCGTTTTCTCCCTTCGCCAGCGTTTAATCTACAATCCAGCATCGTCCGTGCCTGATTCATTCCGATTCGTAACCGGGGGGGATGGGGGGTGAAACGTGAAAGAAAGTGGGTACGGTAAAAAACAAGTGTTTTCAATTCCGTGTGGCTGTGCGTGCAATAATTTCAGTTTGGGAGATTGATATTAATTAACACAACGCTGATCGTCGGTGCATTAATTGATTCTCTTTCTCTTTCCATTGTTCGTCTAACAACATTGACCAATATCAAACTCCTCATCTCTAATGTTTATATGGATCAAGAGATAAGAGATGAGCAGCGATACAGCAAAATTATTATTTTCATTCCAACGGTCGACGAGAGAATAACAATTCCATTATTAACTAGTGTTATCAATACAAATACTGTTAACGACTTTTAATATTCTGTAAAATTTTTCTAAAACAGAATATACACGGACGACAAATTACATCCAATCTAATCTAATCTCTCTTTCTCCGTTAGTCTTTCTCTGCGTAGGCACTCACGGTTTCGCTGTTTTCGTTTCGCCGGTTTCCTCTACCTAATGCCTACACCGTCCTACACACAGCCGCTTATCCAGCAAGGATATCTCCGGCTTTTTATCGAAGATAATTAGTGCGTGAACCGCGTGTTGCTCTGACGCTGCTGCATTCCCAAACGGCAGGACCGTAATACGCTGTAAGAAAGTTGGGAAAGCCTAGTTGCTCAGGGTGGGAAGTTTTCGTCAAACTCGAACAACCGTTAGGTAAAATTTTTCTCAATTTCATCAATACAAACGACACCGAAGGATTCAAGTTTCCGGTGAAGCTTGGAAGATTTTCGCTCTACGAACCTTTTCGTATATTATATATTCTTGGTCCACGATGCCGGAGAAGTCCGAGCCTGATATTCCATGGATATAAATTTGAGCAGAAACAGGTTTCTCAGGTGTGTATGCGCGCGCGTGTGTGTGTGTGTGTGTGTGTGAGGGAGAGAGAGAGAGGGAGAGAGAGAGACATGTTGTACAAGTTTGTGAAAACACGACAACATTACGATAGAAGTATGGTTTTAACATGTGTGGGTGCGATATGTTAGGTAAAATACCGCACGGGAGTCGAGAGAGACTTCGTTGAAAAATAACAATACACATAATGTTTCAATAAACAGAACCGCCCCGCTTAGACACATAACGCATATATTTGTATATGATAACGATGATGAGGATAAATGCGGTCGACTGTTTATGTTCGTACTTCTCGCTGCCTACCGTCTAGGCGTCTATGCAATATCAAACACGCACTTATACTAGCTAACGATAAAGTCAGACGTATTCCGTAGCTGTTTAGGGTGCGGAAACTAATCGTGCACTGTGTATGCTTCTGTACAAATAAACAATAAGCCACTTATCGACAGATCGAACCGACCGTTAACGGTCATAATTCATTGTCGAGTTATTTGTATACAGCCGTATTCACACCGCTTAACTATCTCCATGTCGCACGATTCGAGTTAGTCGTCGTGACTAATCGATCGGCTTATCAATGTTCATTGTGTATAATAGGTTGGCACGGACGATGCGCAAGCCTGCTTTTCCGTGTTGATATTTTCCGAACAGTGTCAAGTATTTCGAAAATTTACGACGACAAATTGGAAAGACGTTACGAGTTTTGACGTACCGGTGAACAGTTGAGAAAAATGAACCGTTTTCTTCTTAAAAGATCCGAGCAATTTCATAAAAACTAATTGCAGGTGCAGACGAGCACGTATTAAACCCGAGAGCGGTTAAAGATCGTTCTTTTTCTACGTACACAGGCCGCGGTCCGATCATTTTATACACACAGCCTGGACCCGTCCTAACAGTAAAGCTTTTTTCGATCGAGTAATTCGAAAGACGGGATAAATTTTCTTGCCCGAAATATCGTCCCCAGAGGCAATGATAACAAGAAAGATATTATAAAAGAGAGAAAAATAAAAGCGAATAATCGAGCTGTCTGTGTACTCAAGCGACGGGAAATATCAGCGAATTGTTCAGGCGTGACGTCGTTGGGGGAGGTGGTAGGGAACGCTCGATTTGTGCGTGGCAAATGCACGTCCGTATACGCAAAGCGGCGGAATATGTATGCGGGTACGCGTTAAAACGAATTTAACGGTGTAGAAAACAAGTCGAGGCATGACCAATTGATTTCCAACGATTTGTAAGCCCCTGGCTACAACTCGCCTACCTCCTCCACTCGTCGTTCCTGCGTTGCGGAAGATGTTGGTAGCTCGGTTAAACTTGCCCCGAGCTTTTTCACCGTCTCGCCTCTCTCTCTCCTCGACTCTCCGGCTCTCTCGATCATCGCCTGTAGGTACGACACAGTTACGTCGGGACATATCGACGGGGAACCGTTCCATCGAGCTAAATTTTAATTGCTTATCTCTGTTCCAGCCGCGGTGCGAGGACGGAAATATTTGTCAACGAACGGGAAAGAAGCCGCCTCGATTTACGAGGATCTGCGCAAATATTCATCCCAAGAAATCATCGCTTTGAGGACTGGCGTTTCTTAACCCCTTCTCGGAGGCGTGAGATCCTGTTCCTCTGCCGGTCCGCGGCTGACTGACGCTTCAGCTTCCCCCACTCCCGCGTATTTCACCCCCACTTCGCTTCCATCCCAAATCGCGACGCAACGCTGGTTTTTCTGCCGCCTGATTTAATCTTTTAGGAACAGGGATTTGTTTTTAGTGGCAGAATTTACGGGTAATCTTGTTTCATTGATAAATCCAAAACTGGGACAAAATTGTAAAGTTTTTATGTATTTGTTTTCTTAAACTTGTAATAATTATTGATATTCTCTTTTTAGATTGATTTTCTTTTCTTTTTTTTTTTTTGTAGATTTGTCCTGAATTCCGTTTTTCCCGTATGCAGTGAATTTCACATCGCGAGCAAGGCATATTTAATATTGTCATTTCATAAACGAGAGCAGCGTTCCCAGTATTTACAAATTCGGAAATTAAATTATCGAGTTATCTTTTGTCTTGCAATATTTTGTTGGTATTTGTAGACAGCGATTCGATGATCACAAGTGATTTCGCACAATCTCGTTTGCAAATAACGGGGAAATGGATAATAATGCAATTTTTTCGTGCACGTAGGTTGAGGGTTATATTAATCGAGCATAATTATTACGTCAGTTCTGATTACAACGTCGTAGTTGTTCTACGTCATTCCGGCATTTCAAAACAAAGCATAACTCTGATCGAAGGTGAAGTTTGACGTTGGTGGAAATTCCGAAACGATCAACAATAACCATCAAACGCAACGATAAACAAAAGAATGGTAATAAAAAAAAATAAAAATAAAAAAAAAAAAAACAAGACGCAATAATTAATTATTTTTGCAATTGGGAAATAATCCGAGCGTTTAAAATTTTTCCTCCACAACTGGACGGTAACAATGCAAGAATATCGTAAAATAGAAAGATAAAAGTCTTATCGAATTTCGTAATCCGGGAAAGTTCTGTACAACTGAATTTTTAAATTCAGTAAAGTTGAAATACCGATTCGTCATAACGAATAAAAATATATCCTACGGCTGTCAGAGACAACTTACCTTTCGACATTTCAACGATTTACATTTTAAGATCGTACAAACGGAACACTTGTATTTTTTGAAAATTCTATAAAATTTCGATCCTTCTCTATTATTCGATCCTCGCAGACTTATAAATTTTTATCCCCACCACGCGACCTGTAATCTCGCGGTGAATCACCTTCACGTTACGTACACATGTAACGAATAAAATACAGTAAGACCCACACGCGTATCTTCAAACTATAATTGTCACGTGCAATTCTTCCCGGCATTCTTACGCCTTATCGCCCATACGCAATAAGTATTTCCACGCAGAGTTACCGAGCAGCGACCATCGGGCATCACAATACCGGTGACTCGACACACGTGAATGGACACGTGGGAATCGCATCTTCCAGCTCTCGCGATCTCATCGTAACTGTCTCTCTCTCTCTCTCTCTCTCTTTCTAATTTTTTTACGCGTGATAAGATCGGGCCGCAATTACGGCGAGTAAAAATATCGGCACCGCGGGTTTCGGGTTCGTCGGAACGATGCCGCGATCGGAAAAATCGGCGGACTCGGCCGAAAAGTATCGGGTTCCCGGACTTTACGCCGCACGTATTCTCCGGGCCTTAACTACTTTATATGCCCACCGAGCACCGCTTAACCCGAGAGTTAAGTACCGTCTAATGCGATTAACGGTGTGGCGCAGGTGCGTGCGGCGGCTTCGAGGAGAGAATAGAGGAGAGAATAGAGGAGAGGAGAGGAGAGGTGGAGGAGGATCTTCGAGTGTGAGAACGAGGTAGTATTGATCGTTTCGATTCGCCGTGATCTAGCGATCGCGTTGTCTTTACCCGCCCCATTTATGTCCAATTTTTTATCCGGAGTAATAATGCCGATTTCCCGATATGAGAGAGAGAAAGAGAGAGAGAGAGAGGCTTTCTTCGGATCGCGTTGCGCATATCGCAAGACTTACGGTGACGAGGTGAAAGTACACCGTGAAAAGACGATTAGTTTAGAATAAAGTGTGATATGGATTTTAAACCAGGGACTTCTTAAGGAGGTTCAACACAACTTTGACGAAGACGATGCCAAGGTTTTGAAAACGAGAAACATTTCAATAACGACAAGTTGACGAACTTTTGCAGCCAATTCGTTAGCGAATTCGAAAAATTTCCTCCGGCATTATGTAAAAACACAAGCGATATTTTGAATGTTTTACTCCAAGTATTTTGAAAACTTTCGGTGCGACTTTAACGCGATACTCGTTTACAAATGCTACGATTTTCCAAAGTTTTCAATAGCCTCGATTTATCAGTAATTAACTATACTTTTCATCACCGGTCGATTGGATGAATCGCTTTTTTTCTGTAATGTAAAAAAACGTCGACTCCTTGGTTTGAAGACACATCCCTCACGTTATTCCGATATTTAAATTTCATATCAGAGTAAACGTCATTTGCACAAGTAAGATTTAAAACACCATAAACCGTACGCTTACTTGTTAATACTCACGTTAAAAATGTTGTAAATTCCATTATCAATGCCGGGAATTCATCGGCTATCCGATGATAATACACGAACTTCACCGCGATGGGAAAATAAATTTCCCACCGTAAATTGAATACCTGTTAAACGTATCGTGCACTGTTCACTAAAAATAAAATTACAATCACTAAAAAAAAAAAAAAACCGCCTATCGGAAATGTATCCCTGTGGTCACTTTTTATTTTTTCACAGCTCTGAATTTTTCTCATCAACGGGATTACACATCGACTCTCGCAACTATCCGGATCCGTTTAAAACGCGAAGTAACGCCGAGATTCGCGAGAGTCCCGTAAGATCCGACAAGAACGACGACAACGTGCGCGCGCCACAATCCGCCTCAACTTCTGTCAATGGTTTGACATTTCGGAGCGTTCTGGTACCGGCGGGGAGGGTAAAACGGGGAGGGGGAAGGAGGGGGAAGGGGGGGGGGGGGGGGGAAAGACGGGACGCGCATGCGTCGGGACGCCGCAGGTCGTTGCCATTTGGCTTTCCAGGCGAACCGGCCGATCGCCGGCGACGACGCAACGCCGAAATTCGCGGCCTCGGCTGTCCCGAAATCGACGTGCCAAGGTGGGACCTACGCCCCGATGCGGCCCAAAGAGAGGCCCAAAACTTCCCCTTTTCAACCGCCGAGGGGGAGGAACGCAGATTCGGTAGACGACGTTGAGAATCGCTGGTTGCGTTCTTTGATCGATTGTGATTGAAACGTTTTTTTTTTTTATCGTACTCATCAATTATCCTCAAAGGCGTTCGATTTCGGACTTTTCAGGATTGAGAAAACCGCTCGATATGCTTTAGCGACAATCCTGTTTTTTTTTTTTTTTGTAATTTTATTACCCATGATGTCGTTACGCGTTGGGTAGTTTTGCATATTTATGCGTTTTTTGAATTGGTGTAACGCTGATTTTTCTGATAATCCAAGTCGAGAAATAGATGCTAATGATACGATAAACGGCAGATTTATGGTTAATGGTTTTTGAAAAACATTTATCGTAGATTCGATTTCACTGTGCGATGATTCATTTTATTCAAACGACTAGACTGTAATTTAGTCTTTTACGATTAGACTACTGATGTAAGTTATGATCAAGTAACAGCAACACTGAATTTGATGTGTTTAAAAAATATCTGTTTGAGGAAATTGATTGAAATGATTTTCTTCCGACAAAATATGCCGTCAAGAAATCTAATCTCTTCGTCGTTTGAAAATTATTTGAAATAAAAAATCGATATGCAAGCAGTTGTTCGTACGATGAAAGAAACTCTGTTTGAATTAGCATTTTGAAGAAAATTTTCATACATTAACTCGATGCGTACTGAAAATTCGACTGACTTAAAAATTATCCTCTTCTGGACGATTTTAAAATTGTAAAATTAGCTGTAGAAAATGATCAATGTTTGTCAGACATTCCTATACGACTACTTATAAACGGTGTAATTTTCAACCACCTATTTGAATACGGATGTACAACCCTTTTTTTTTCGCTTTATACTATACATTATACCGAGTGCAGCGGATGAGTTCACGAAGTGGCAGCTTACGATTAGAAATCCGAGCAGTTTGATGGAATTCAGTAACCAGTTTGAATTTAAGAACAGCTTAAAAACAAGGAAAAAACAAGAAAACAAAAAAACCTCTGAAAGTCAACAAATGTGTGAAACAAACTTGCGACGCATCCGCGATCGTGATCACGAATCGATCGCGATCCAGAGATCCTCCAACGATTGAATCGTAATCCAAGGTGATCGACAGACGAGCATTTAAAGGCTTCATTGTCGCAACACTTTTTCGCTTACAACATTATTATGTACCGGGACGAAAGATTATTTGGCGTAGATTTGATTGACGTAAAGTTGTGTGATTTCCCAATGCGTAGGCAGGTAGGTAGGTACGTAGAGAAAGACGATTCGAATCTTTCACGTTTATTAGCTAACGTCGCCGTCGGCCAGCTTTGCATGTCACATTATGCGGGAGTGCGTGTGTGTGACGCGTGGTGTTTAGCGTTTGGCGTAAATCCCCGGAACCATTATTAATATATTGCAAGCATTAATATATTGTGTACGCTCGTAACATCGAGGATCCTCGACGAGAACGGAGAAATCATGCGACGCCGAAGGGGCCGGATATAATACAAGGGCAATCGTCTTTTCTCGCCTCACTATTACACTTGTTATAGTTTATTACAATGTCGCGGGTGAACGCAGCTTTCGAAGAGACTTTTTAACGCCGGTTTTTTTTTTATTTCACATCAGCGATTACACGCGAATGTCCCAATTAATTTGCGATTCAACTCTTTTCTAGGTGCGTTAGGATTTGGAAAAAGAAATTGCGTAGCTTTTAGATTCGTATGCATACGTATATATATATGTATATATATAAGTACGTATAGAGCGGTTAGGTAACGATCGAATGTTATAACGCGCAGCGTTAAAAATCTAAAGCGAAAGCAGTTGTTTTGTAAGGTCTACCAACTGTTTTTAAGGTAACATACATCGCGGTGACCTATCATCTGTACTTACGACGGTTGGTAGACCTGAAATTTAACGCATGCGCGTTAGAATGTTCGATCGTTAGCTAATCGCTCTGTACGTATGCTTTACTCATTTTTTAATTAATCGAAACGCAGTCTACCTTACAACAATCGTTATTGCACATAAGTGTTAAAAGGGTAGCTACCACGGAGGGAAAGAAATCTCTTAAACCAAGAAAATAGATTTCGTTGGAGCATATTCACTTCAATCTAGTATCTCTTATTTCTTCCAAATACGATGACTTCGATTCAACAATTTCGATTTAGTTTGTCAGAATGATTCGGTCAATCAAATTCTTCGATTCGTCAAGAATTGCTTCGAGTGAACTTTTCGATGCGTTTCCGATATTGAGACAACTAAGTGTCATTTCATTCGAAGTCTATGCGCTGTTCCTCCAAGTCGCATGTTCGTTGACAGGAACGATTAGGTGCTTCAAATAAGATAAGTACGCGAATCTGGCCATCAAAAAATTTACATCGATCGAATGCCGTACTTTGTTGATCTAACCGGAAGTTGTGTTGGCGTAACTGGTTGAATCAATTGCTCTAATTTGTTTACGAGGTGAAAGAAACGCCACATGCTTTGAAACAAGTAGAGAATATATTCATAGCGAATTCACTAGGCGGTCGAGTCTCTCGCTACGGAAGTAGCTTCAGAGATAGTTATAAAACCGGGTAGTCGACTAGGAAGTCAGATACGGATAACGTAAAATAAATTTGTCATCAGACCTGCTACAAACGAAGAAAGTATAACACCAAGTTTCGAGTCGTCGAATTTGATATTAACGATAAATGAATTGAAACTATCGACGCATGTTCAATTTATATTTCTACATATACAACAATAAGTCTTCGGGTTTTGCCCATTAAACTTCGAATAAAGCCCGCAAAATTGTTAGTTCACAGAATTATAAATGACTTAACAATTAACACAGAATTCTTGACTTAACAAAACATGAATTAGACCAAGCTTAATTGGTTTTGATAGAACAAGTTTATATTTTTGAAACAAAACGATTGAGATGCGTTCAATCAAATTTTTAGTCACCTCAATCACATATTATTGTTTATAACAATTCACATTATCGCAAGAAACTCGCGCCGTCTTATCTTGAACAAATTGTGATAGTCAGCATGATCATTCAAAGGCTTGATTCGATTCTATATCAAGTTGTCACAAGTATTTCGTGCCATAAAAATATTTTGTTGAATTAAGCAAGTATTGTATTTGACCACAGCATTTAATTGAATCGAACGAATATCACTTGACTCAAATAATCCTTAGCCTCCGTGTTCCTGATACACCATGGCTGGGTTGAAAGTTTATATTTAAAAAAAGAAACTGCGTAGTTTCTAGATCCATGCGAATATACAGACTTTATCTATTTGACAATTATCCGAACCGCAGTCTATCGGAAAATGATCAATATTGTGTAAAATTGATAAAAAAAAAAAAAGGTTATCCGCCCGATACGCCATGGTTAGGAAAATTTCCGCTCGACGTATAAATTAACGAAACAAAAAAGACGAACAAAGATTCGTGATTTATAATTTTCTTTTTTGATCCACGTGAGTACCTCGCGTGCAAACAGGAAACCACAGGTGGTTGGACAACGTAACAACTTCCCGTAAAATTGGGACTAGTTTCCGTCTCCTTTCCTCTCCACTATTAGCTCACCTTTTTTATCTACCAGTATCTATAAAATATGACGATTCCAGCGTACCCTCGATTCCATTCGATCGATCAATCAAGAAGTACGTAAGACGGTAAATTAGTAACAGCGAAGGGGTAAGCAAGCGGTACGTAAGAAATTGAGCGAGTAAAGAGATAGATAAATAAATAAACAAAAATTCGCCCGAGGAATTCGACGCGAGTATCTCGCACGCATACCGGCGGTACTATTATATACAGTAAGTAACGGTATTCGTCATAGACGACGCTCCGCTGATTCAGCGACGAAGTCCCACCTGAAGGGGCCCAAGGCCCCTCTCTCTTTGCGCGAGTATTGAGCCGCGGGCGACACGCGGCGTCTTTGTGCCTCTGAAAAAATAAAACTAAGTAAAGAAAAACAAGAAGAAAAAAAAAAAAAAAATAAAAGACAAACGAAGGGCAAAGAAAATGGGAAAAGACCAAAATTAAAATGCAACCGGAAGTGAAGCCGCGGAAGAAGCGGCAACAAACAAATTTTCATTTTCTACCTAGAACTACATTTTTTGATTCTGATTCAAAAAATGAAGATAGTCAAGGACCGAGCGGTAACCGGAACCGGAACCTAAAAATTTCTCTCATCCTAATTTTTCTTAATAGGTATACTATACATTGGTCACGTGTCGTGCGAGGAGGAATTCATCACGCGATGAGTGGATGGATGGATCGTTATTATGGAACAACAGGAAGCCGGGTCGCGGTAGTGACGTAGAGGCGTAGGTTGTTGGGCAAGAAAAACTCCGTGGCACGTTGTTCGTTGTGAGAGCAGCTCGTTTAGTGACGACGATGTTTAGGTGGAAGGGAGGGGAGGATTTGAGGAAAATAAGCTTGCCACATATCGCAGCCGGAAGGTCGTGCTTTGACTGGGTTAGCGGTGAATGACGCGTCATTGCTCAGGCCTGTCTGCCTCCTTGTGTGCGTAGATAGGACGACGACGTTGGCCTCTCGTCTTCTTGCGAATACCAATTACACACCCGCGTTTCACGATCTCTTAGAGAGAGAGAAAGAGAGAGAGAGAGAGAGATGCCATGTCCTCGCCCATCGGAAATTACGTATGTATGTATGTATTTGTTTATTTAGACGACGTACATGGCGCAGATACGTCCGAGAAGCGAACGTCGAATTGGAACCTCGCGGCTGTTTTGTGAACGTGTCGTGCGGCCAAACAGGATGTGGGAATCGAAAGTAGCCGCACTTTGAGAGTCGAGCTTTTTCTTGATGAGAATCGGTGGTCCAAGATCGATACTTTTTGATCGATCGGAAGTCGGTTGAATCGCGTTACGGCCACGTTGGATGAGATTTAACCCAAACGTGATAGTTTGCGTGAAAAATGAGTTCTAAGAACGTAGCAAAAATATTTAATCATTGTTTGAATATCGCGGAAAATGGTCTCTGTCTCAGTTTTTCTAACTGAAATCAATTGTTCAAATTTTTTAAAACATCGGCGGAGTTGAAGAGAGTTCCAAAAAAGGGTTTCATTTAGCACGAAGAATGGCGCTAAGAAGACGATTTTTACGACTAAGGGACTCTTGAGAGGAGTTTGAAATATGTTTGGAATGAAATTTACCCCAGAGTTAGCGATTAGGTTTGGTAAGAAGTTGTGTATCAAGTAATTTTTAAAATTCATGTCTATAATGCAAAATATAGGAAGTTTATAATTAAATTTTTATTCCGAGATGGCTCATTTTACTTAGAAAACCATATTCTACAATGTTGCGATGAAACGGATTTCCTTCTTTTCCAGTAATCAATTCTTACAATGTTTTACAGTGAAATACAAGCTTTTGTTTAGAGTTTTAGTATTTTCTGATATTGCATTTTTAAATAGATTCTCTTAGTTTGACAATCTCCTTAAAAAGGTATCGGAGTGCTGACGAAGCGAGTAAATTGTACTTGACGGATTTCATTTGTCGAGATCACAAAAATTCTTTGAAATTATAGGAAACGATATTGTTTAAAATCTTGCTTGTGCCTTCGCTCAAGGAAATTCGAAAAATTGACGAAAATACCGAACCGATATTCAAATTTATTTGACAAAATTCCTACTGGTCAGCAATGCAGATTTACTGTACAATCTCATCATTCCGAATGGCTAAAAGCTCCTAACGCAGTTCCGACTTACCGAACGATAAAAACTCCTCATCACTGTAACGTATCATCGATCACGAGAAATTTTCGCAAAGTGATGAATTTCGACCGTCAGAAATTGCTGACCCGAACCATGATTCAGAATAAAGACGAAATTCTTTCCAGTTCAATAATATATCTACACGTGCCGGTGTTTCAAATTTTGGAAAGAATTTTTATATTTTTTTTCCAAGTATTTACAAAATTTCTATATACAAGGCAACCCTTTTGTCTCGATGGGATCGTTTCCAAGCTTTAAATATTCACCAACCATATAATTTGCAAATTTGTTTTTGCACGAGGCAGATATCGATTGTCTTCTGCGGTTTGCAAATTTATATTGCTAAGCAATCAACGAATCGCACATTATACAGCCACGCTATAAATTGGATAAAAAAATATTGCAACTATTTTTCGTCGGCCTTGTTGCGCGCAAACTCGAAACCGGTTGCAACGGCTTGACCTTTGAATCTTCTTTGATTTTTTACGACTTTCATTGTAATCGTATAGAGGAATAAAATCGCTTGAACGGTTTTATCGTCTACTGATAAAAAAAAAAAAAAAAAATTCAACTCGATTCGGTTATTTTTAACGCATCGACTCGGCTCTTGTACCGTTGATTTATTTTCACTTTTCACCGCGTGGCTGTTCTAATTTCACGCAATTCACGCAATTCCACGTAGTGCGGTGAAAAGTGCGAATAAACGACAAAAACATACAAACTAAGGAATAAAAGCGATTTAAAACACCGGCGATCGTTTCCACTGCCGACAAAATATTGAGCAATCATTGCTTCGGTATTTGAAACGCGATGTCGAGCAAAGTGGGGAATTTGAAATTGTAAAAACGTTTAATTCACCTGCGCGTAACGCAATACTTCTCATTTACGCTAAAACGCCGCAATGTTACGTAACGCAATGAAAAATTTACTCCAAGTAATTTTTCGTCGCAGCATCGTGACGGCTTGTAATATCTAATAATTTTTCTTAATCCCGCACAAAGTCGTACCATTCGATTTTTCATCATTGGCATCGTTGAACGACGCACATGAATAATTTTCTCTACACGTTTATCATACGCGTAATAAACAAGCGTGATTATTTTCTTAAACGTAAATAGGGAAGATCAATTTCACCCAAGGAATCAAAGAATTCGCCGCTTCTCCTCAATATTTTTCGTCAATCAATCGTCTGCCGCTTACATCGGTAATTGGATAATGACCGGTAGCGGTGTACAAAGCGTCATTTGACGACCGATGGGTTCCACTTTCCTTTACGATCGTGTTCACCGGCAAGCACCTGAAACGCCGCAAATTCTTGCACCCGGCCTCGGACTCGGACTCGACTGACTGACTGACTGACTGACTGACTGACTGACTGACTGACTGAATTATTATTATTATGTACATCGGTATACCAGCGGTTCAAGAGCTATAGCGGTACTTTACCCGGTCTCTCCGAAGGTGAACACTATTCGAATTACCGTATAATATAACGGATTATTAGACATTGCACCTCGAATCGAGCCTTGAATATCCGATTGTCGGTCATATTTGTTCCCAAAATTATTCTTGTTCGGTCATAAAACGAATGGACTCAAAAGTTGCGGCGATTCGAAGCCAGTCGCGGATTGGACTCGATCGAATGATAACCATCGACTATTTCACTCTGCACAATTGTACGAGACACGTTCTTTGATATAATTTGCGGGGTTGAAGTTTCAAATTTTAAATGGCCCGAAAGCGCCTGATTACGAATTATTTGCTGGCGAAACTTGAAACGAAGAGATGAAACTTTGAAGAAACGATAAGGTTTCGATAGGTCGAAAACCTGACGGCTTAAAGTCCGAAATTCATGTTACGGCAGAGCAAAGTTCCGAAAAGTAAAGTTTCGATAGAGTAAAATTCCGGAAATTAAAATATACTCACAGAGCGTTGTTTACTCAACGAATCGGTGTAAAAGATCAGAAAAACCGAAAATCCGAATGACCAGGATTCAGAACGTAAAAATATCGAAAATGTAAGACAAAGAAAGATCAAGGTGTTGAAATTTCACCAAGTTAAAAATTCACGGAACTGAAAATCTTCGATCATTCGGAATTTCGATGTTTCGAGTTTTAAAAGTTTCTCATTCCCGCACTTTCGGAAATTTGACTTATCGGAATTACGCCCTTTCGGAACTTTCTACTTTCGAATCTTGCGTCTCGGCTTTCGGCCCATTCGAAACCTTGACGTTTCGTCAAAAGCTGGATTTCTTCGTTTAAAGTTTCGCTACCAAAAAATTTGCAATCAGTCGCTTTCGGCAGTTTTCAAATTCGGAATTTCAACTCCGCCCCCCAAAGAGAGAAAGGAAAAAAGAAAGACATCCTCAACGTTCGAAGAGTCGAGGTGACGGTAAAACCTCGTCAAGATCGGATGACCTTCTTCGCACGTACCGTACGTTACCGGGAGGTCAGGTTCAAGGCCACTCGTTTACGTATACGAATGAGTGCCGACATCGTGTGACAAATACATACACATTTCACACAAACACCTGCACACCTGTCCCATTGTGTCGTACAATTTCGACGCTCTCTCTCTCTCTCTCTCACCGACGTTCGCGCAAGTACAATTTTACAATGTCACATCTGCGTACGTAACGTCTACCATATAAGCGTCACATTGGGGAAGCAGGATCCGGAGAACGGATCAATTTTTGGAGGTCAATGGCAGTCGACGTACGTTCGCGATAGTAAAACACTGCGTACGTGGTGGATTTGATGATTTTTTCTTTTTTTCATTCGACGATAGGCGCAAAGTTACACTTATGATTTCAAAATATGCGCCAATAATTCTATGACGAGTATTGTACCGGGACGATCACTTGGAACTTGAAAATCAACCGCGCATGCGCCAAATAATTCAATCTCATTGGCCGGCGAAATCTTCCCGCAGCGATATTCTTGTCTGCGATGCAGGCCGGCCAACTTACGCAAAATGTGTACGTTTGAATTTTCAAAGAGCATGAGCATTGAATTCCGAACGTTCTTTGAAGAATCAACTTTCCGACCCGATAACAAATGCTTCCCAAGCCTTTCCGAATCGCTACCTTAATTATTTGAGATTCTAACCTCGAAAATTCGTGACAACTACATCGCCGGCAGAAACAGTTTGACGGCTGAAACTCGGGTTGGCCAGCCTGCACGAACAGCCGATAAAACTCGCGCATGCGCGGTTGATTTTCAAGTTTCGAGAGATTGTCTCGATATATGCTGGAGAGAGAAGGGAATTAATAAAAATTCAAAATCAATCTGAGCCAACGTCAATCACAACATCATGTGACTCCCATTTTTTGTACGGTGGTTTAGATGCGTTTCAATGCGTTTGTATCGAACGTTCAAAATTTTATTTCGCTCTTACTAGAGGATTAAACTAATTTTTGTTATTCTAGTAGAATAGAAAATTTAATACAATGATTTTAAGATACTGTAATTGTTTTGATGTGAGAGTCTAAGAATCTCACGATATGATTCTAATGAAAGATATTATTTCTGAATTTTCAGAGTCACTTTATCCAACTTCTTGCAACACTACCTCGATTACCCTTGAATTAATACATCCTGTTGTAATTATGGATAATCAACAAAGCAAAGATTGATAGTGAAAGTCTCTCCGTGTGTATCAATTTGAAAAGGCACTCGCATACAATCGCGCGAAACTCCAAAGAATTTTTGACGTTTCCAGAAATGACCGGTTGCAATATTCTTTGCTTTCTTTATTTTTTATTTAACGAACGCTTGTTTTTACACGAGTGCAAATCACACCGTGCGGTGAGTCAGCGATGATGGGATGCACGAGGCATTTATTTGTAGAACATAAACATTGCAGCGAGGATGATGAAGAGGAGAGCAAAGAAGAGAAAAGTTGAGATTTAAAGTGGATGCCAATGTCCGAGAAAGGCGCTTACGAATTTCGTCAGGTGTTTCGAAGGAGATGCTCGTTGAGGAATTCTGACTTCGTTGTTGAGTCAAGGACCGGGACGAAAAGACGAGAATAAAGTCAAAGGACTTTGGATGTCGTCACAGCCGAGTCGTCACGATTCTTCTGCAAAAGGGTCTTGAATCCTGCTTTCGTCGACGAATTTCAACGGGAAAATAATGGTTCGGTGTTAAAAATGTAGTTGACTTGAGTTAAAAATCTTACGTACTATGGGAGGATTCGTAATTCGGTAAGAATAATGTTCAAACCTTGTTGTAGCAAAAAAATGTGTACGGAGCACTCCACGTCAAACCAACGAGTATTGAAAACGAGTGAAAATTACAGGTACAGGTGTTCTTCGGAATGAACAATTCTGTGAAAGTAACATTGAAATATGATAAAAATTACTTAATTTCCTTAAATAAATTATGTATTTTATCCAAGGTTACTGTTGATTGATGTTCTGTTATTTTTTTTCGAATCAAGCATCGTTTCCTTCGTTATTTACTCTCGGAACAAAAAGAAAATCGAACTTTACCAAAACGCAGTTTCTTTTTATCACATTTTTCACTACAGGAAACCATGATTTAAAACAATTTCCATGAAAATTATTTGCTTTTTGAAAAACCAAAGTTCAACAAGAACAAAAATATTTAGCATTCTCATCCCATTTTTGAACCTTGGCATAAAAATGTGTTTTCAAGTTCTTTGATTTTGTAAAAAAGTTTCACGGTATTTGAAAAATACCCATCTTCGTGTCAATGTGGACATTTTCTCACTTTATGAGGTCACCTCACTCTTATAAAATGGCGGAAAAATTTCGAAAACTTAGAGGTATTATTTTTTACCGAAACAAAACAAAAAATTTATTGGTCATCTGAATGCCAGGGGCTGATCAGTCAGGCCGATGACTCGGTGATTTGACGTGGAATGCCCCATATAAATATTTATCAATTCGGTCAGAAGATTCTGCAATATTACGACGATTATCCGTACTTGATAATCGTTAATCGGTTAACCGGGTGGTGAAATTACAAGCGCGAACCGATGCAATTAGACTGTTTATATACTGCAGCCGATAAACGCTTTTAAAATAACATTATGGTAATGTTAATTATCCAGAGTTACGACGAGATCGAAAAAGAAAGATTGAATATATGCATTTGCCTCAAGGGAAATTTTGCTGTCAGATTTTTCAGCAGGTTGCTAAATATTTCTAGGTGAATTTGAAAGCGATGTTTTGCAAACGAACAAAGGTGTGATTAAGTAGAGTTCACCATCTATTGTTCGAATGACTCGTGTTACTTTTCATTTACAGAAATACAAAAATCAGGCATTTACAGTTGAATCACAATCAATGGATCATGAAAGTATAATATTGAACTCGTTTTCTTTCCATTACTGTTGCAGTATATGTAACATAATTACGTGTTTAATACTCGTGCAGATGATATATTTTTGTAAAAATAAAGTCCCGGTGATTAGCTAGCCGCCATTAAAACGGTTTGAAGAGATCGTTTTACGAGTTTCAGGATAGAAAATAATGAAAAAATAACTTTTATCGAACGGATCGAGTAACGAGCTTGTAGGCCGCAAGGTAATGAGCAGTTTCATTAGACTCTTGATTGAATATCGTAAAAATAAATTCCTCGTATCGAAATCACTCCTCGCACATAATATACAGCTACAAGATCATAAGTCGATGAATTTACTTGACAAGTTTTAGAAATTTCTGTTTCTACCTGCTTGTTTATTTTTCGTTACTTGTGCGATAACTTCGCATTTCTAGATTACCATTCTTCTTTTTCACCCCCTGCATGCAGGTATGATTTGCAATAATTTACAATCCTCGTTTGTGTTCTTATCGTCGGTGTTTTCTTAGATGAAAAATGAACAATACGATGATCTGGAACGTTCGAAGGAAGTTGAAAAGTGCGGGTACTTGACCCGATTACCTCGAAAGTTCCGTAAACGTTGGACTAATAAAAAATAAAACAGAATTTTCGCAGAAATTCTAAAAGAATATTTTCATATTAATGTAACAGCTTCCTTACAGAAAAATTGAGGAATAGCAAAATTTAAAAAAATTAATATCTTTTTCTAAAAATCTTTGATTGATTTCGTAATAAAACAGCTAATTTACAGAATATATTGCGTATTAATATCGAAGTTTTTTTTTTTTTTTCCTTTTTCATTTATGGGGAAAATTTTTCACCAGGGCTGCGATTCAACTCTGATACCATCTGACGTTACACGCTTGTTTCACAGAGATAAGAGAAGCAACGCATAACGTACCCGCGGCTACGTATAATCCGCGGCCCCGTTTCGCGTTGCCTGGCCGGCTTTCTTCGATCTTTCAACGAAGACCTTGATCGAATCTCCGAGTGAGTTTAATTGTAAGTTAAGGCTAAAAGATCGGTGTCTAAATTACAGTTCTGCGGTTAAGAATGCAGCCGAAATTGTCGGCGAGGAAAGATAACGAAGAAAAATCGAAAGAAAACAAATAGATATACGGTTTTCGAAATGCGGATCTTGTTTTTATGGGAATTACCCCGAATCGAAAAGTGATTTTCACATCTCGCAGGATTCCAAAGTATCGGAAATGTTGGGAGAAAATTTCGTAATATCGGCAAGAAATTTGGAAAAAAGAGTAGCAGATTTAAGAAGGTTGGCTGGCCGAAAATCGATCCTTTAATTAATTTCACTACGAAGTATAGTCGTGAATTGAGTATTTATCAAATTATCATATTCGTATTCGACGATACTGTGAAAGTATTAATATTGAACGTACCAAAATTATAAATAACAGTTTAGACATCGATGCTTCGTTTCAAATCATTTTAAAATTGCTAAAAATCTGGTACACGTGTTCAATTTTATTCTACGATAGTTTATTTTATATATAAGACCATGTTTAAAAAATCACTGAAATCGTTGATTTTATCACTCTAGGTGGAATCGCTGGATATTTAATTTGAAAACATTGTACTGATATTGATTACGATTAAAGATTAGCGATATTCAATTGATCATCGAAGAAAACAAGGATAATTGCTTTAAGTGAAATAGTCTTCTGACAATCGAAGAAAAACCTCCGAGATTTTCAGCGTTTCGTAAACTGATCGATAAATATTTATTTTTCTTTATAATTCAAAAATTGTCGGTTCACCAACGTTTAAAAATACATCCTCGCGGCTTGGCAGTGCGAAAATTTAAGAAATGTGGCAAGGTCCTTGATGTCCTTTCTTCCAGCATCCGCGAGCGAAAGCGAGCTTCGAGAAGGATCTATATATATATTAGGCTGATTCAAAAAAAACGACTAATTTTTTTTTTTCAAAATCCTTACAGAAAAACTTCCGAGAAGGTGTGAAAGGACACCTGTAAGAAGCAGAGCCCTTAATATTATTATTAAGAGGTCGCGCATCGGGAATTTCTATTTCCCGTTTAAATAACACAGGAATAAATTTTTTTAAATTTTGCAATTTCGTATTTTTGCAATGGATCATTAAATTGGCGGAGCACAGCATATTTTTGTAGGAAATTTGACGCTCCACAAAAAAAGTCCTTACAAAGTTTTCGATAGTCACACTCCTTCAAAAGTTATTCGAGGTCAAAGTTGAACTTACAAAAAAATTCAATGTTTTTTTTTTTTCGATGATAATATGAATCTTTTCTCATTATTTTGTTATAAAGATATATTTAATAAATATATCTTACTCTAATTGGGCTTTTTCAATCATTAATTTTCCCATCGAGTCAATATAAAGTTACCTTACAAAAATGCGATGTTAAATAATAAACATGTTATCATGGAGAATCCATAACTGATGCACTTGACTATTTAAAAATGTAATTGTTCCGAAATCTATCCTCTTTATAACAAAATAATGAGAAAAGATTCATAGTATCATCGAAAAAAAAAAAAACATTGAATTTTTTTGTAAGTTTAACTTTGACCTCGAATAACTTTTGAAGGAGTGTGACTATCGAAAACTTTGTAAGGACTTTTTTTGTAGAGCGTCAAATTTTCTACAAAAATATGCTTTGGTTCGCCAATTCAATGAGCCGTTGCAAAAATACGAAATTGCAAAATTTAAAAAAATTTATTCCTGTGTTATTTAAACGGGAAATAGAAATTCCCGATGCGCGACCTCTTAATAATAATATTAAGGGCTCTGCTTTTTACAGGCGTCCTTTCACACCTTCTCGGAAGTTTTTATGTGAGGATTTTGAAAAAAAAAAATTAGCCGTTTTTTTTGAATCAGCCTAATATATATATATATATATCTATATATATATATGTATGTATATATGTATATATATGTGTGTGTCGTTTATAAATGGGAATAAATTGAAGCCTCCGTTATAGCCGGTTGACTCGGCAGGAATTCAACTCAAAACGCTAACGCTGCGTTCTCCTTTTCCACTCCTTTTCTGCATTCCGCAGACCGACGGAGAGACCGCGCGACGCGAAAGTGCCGATGCGGTCTCACAAGCGCAACAGGAAGTAACGCTGCATCGACTCACCATCTCGCCCGTTGCTGGATTATTCCTATTATGCCCGAAAGAAAAATAAAAATCCTCTCGCTCGTTGGGAAAAATTTCCATTTTTTGAGCAGATTTTAATCCGGAGTTGTTTATTTTGTGAAAAATCACGTTTTAGAATCGTTGACGAGTGTAATTGAAATCGGACCAGAATCAAATCGTTCCTGCAATTTGACGTTCGCTATAAGTTCTGTAATAATAATCATTCAACTCTCCGTATCGTTCAAACCTTTAGGCCCCACATTATTGTGCTGAGTCAAGTTTTGTGACGAGATTGTATTCTACGGTTTATGGGGTCGCTGATTACGAATCTGAAATCAGATTTCACAACTTCGAAGTGGTGGATCTAACATGGTCGACGGAAATTTCGAATTTCATCGAACATAGTTACAAAACTATATGCAGGGGTTTTTGGGGTCGCTGATTCGATTTTTCGTACTCAATTTTCAAGATCTGATTTCGGATTCGTGATCATCGACCCCACGAAGACCTTACAATTTATGTGAAACATGTATACGTGTAGAGGGGAAACTTTTTCGGAAATTTATTATTCCTTCAATCATCACGATTCTTTTCAATCATTTTGTTTCTAAGAATAAAAATTTACATTATACCGCAATAATTATATATATCATAGAAATAGCAATAAACCGCAAAAAATACGTTGAAAAGTTCTTTAAATATATTTTAAAAACTGGATGTAAAATGGGTGGTAAGAATACCGAACACCGTGACTCAAAGGGTTAGACTAAAAATAGCACTTCTAGAAAGTCTGTGTAAATTTTGTTTCTTGTTTTTACCGCAGAACCAAGTCACTTGAATAATTTGAGTTCAACGTTTCATCCTTTAACCTTTCTGCAGGATGATGTAAATTTATGGTGAATGAAACGAAAACACACACACACACACACACACACACACCAAATGTATGAGAAAAACATAAATTTCACTCATTTTATCTGTTGAAAATTTCGATTTTAATCTCTGTAAAAAATTAGAAATTTTCGTGGTACTATAATGTAAAATCGGTGAGTAAATTTCGGACGAATTTGGTGCGAATTATAAATTTCATTTCAGACATTCTAAAAAGTCAAATTTACCATATTTAACGCCGTTATTGATTTCCATAAATGATCGTTCTTCGCATTTCCCACGAATCGACGATCGTTTCTTCATCGTATCGCTGTCGAGGCATATATTCAGAATGTAATTCAACGTCGTCAAGTTGCCGATTATCGTCTTCTTTGACTGAAGGAAACGGCTGTTACGAGATACACATACACATGTGATTTTATACATTTGTTCACACACATATATGCATTCATATATATATGTATATATATATATATGCATATAGATTCTATGGTGTCAGAGCTCGTTTGCGTCGCCCGGAGCAAATGCGAAAGTTTAAGCGGTCTTGATTTTATTAATACGATAAGTAACGTATAGATTACAAATTATATATATATATATATATTATACAAAATATTTGTAATCTATACGTTACTTATCGTATTAATAAAATCAAGTATGTATATATATATAGTTAAGAATTGATGAGAGCTACTTGAAAACGACGTCGACTGTACAGGTAATTAGGCGCCTTATTTTACACGCGGTATCTTAATCACTGTGGATATTTATAGATTCGTCGAATTCCGCGTTGCAGTCCGCATATTAATTTCACATACCTGTACAGACGATACGAGTTAAATACGAGATTCATCGTAAAACTGAATTGCGAGAATCTGGAGAGTGAATGATAACAAATAAAATATAAACAAACCGAACGGGAGAACAAAATATCGAACTATTCCTGCACATTGATTGATCGATTCATTTGGTTTGTTTAACTGCGCGTTCAACCTTTGAACAAATCGAAGTATCTTAGACGTTACGACGTTATAATAATCGCATGAATTGGGGATCAATTTTTAGATCATTTTATAAACACACACACGCACACATATGTATATATGTATTTGTTTGAATGCATATGATGAAATAATAAGCGTCACTCTGAAATATAATTGCGTACCTTGCAATATTGTATTGTATAAATAAATATATGTATATGGTACATTATATACCTGTAAGTGACCGATATTTATCCAATTGAACAAATTATTTTCACCTCAATGTTATACGTGGTGGAATGGTACGGACAGCGGGGTTGCATTGGCGTGAATAATATTTACGATGCATTCATACGCGCACACACACACACACATATGTATATATATGTATATTATATACGGAGATGCGTATGTACCTCGTATGTATGTCAAAACAATCCGTGACACTGTTACGACTCGAATTCTGTTACATGTACGCCACATAACGCGAATTACAGAGGCTGAAACAATAGCAAAAAACAGGATACGCTGAGAAAAATTTCATTTGTTACAGTGACATGAAAAATTCAGTGAAACAGGTATCGTTAAAAAAATCTGTTCGAATATTGTTGGAATTAGGAATAAACGAGGTACGCCTAACCATTTTGCGCTATCGTCGATCATTTTTTGGTAATTGCATAGCAAAATCAGTTTGTGAGGTTTACTATACTTTTTTTAGTTAAACAAGGCTTCAACGTCAATTTATCGTTGCACGAGCGTTAAATTTTCGCAACAGTTGCAAGAAAATATAGCAACAGCGATCGTAATGAGAAAGAATAGTAACGGATATGTACTAGACTCTCCGGTAACAGCTAGAAAACTAATTATCATTTTCTACCTAGAACTATATTTTTCGATTGTGGTAAAAGAATGAAAGTAGTTAAGGACTGAACGATAACCGGAAATAAAAATTTCTCTCAGTGTAGAAACGACAGAGAGTTTAAAACAAATTCGAATTAATTGGCGCTAATGTCCCGACATCTTAGACGTGGATGAGGAGAAAATGAGAGAAGTAAGAATGGGGAAAGATTTTATACCGAAAGTGCGAATGTGTATGTAAGTGACGATGTGACAGGTCGTAATTTCGGATCTTCTACGCCCTTGTTGCCGCGGAATATGTAATTACAGGTATTAAATAACGAAAAAGAAATACGAAAGAGCCGAGATTGTAATGAGAGAAAATGAGAGAAAGACCGAGTAACGGGTCGACCGACCCTCGGAGGTGAAACGGATCCGTGTCCTTTTCGCGTTAATCCCTTTCCCTCAACTCGCGATCGCGATCCTGCAGCCTGCAGACCGCAGACGATCGACAGGCGACCGGATACCGATTTTGCGGCTTTCTCGGTGCTCGATCTTTCGATGGATCATCGATCGGCCTAAGATTCGTCAAATGGAGGGAAAAAAAATTCATCGTCGACATGTGTATACTTTCTTTTTTTCTTCAAACTCCTTGGTTAATTCCAAAGCGAAAATGTGTTCGGAGTGTGCCAAGAGTTTCTGTTGGTTTTTTTTTTTTTTTTTTATTGTTTTTTTTTATTGTTTTAATCTTTAATTTTATGAAATTCAAAACGTCAGTTTTTTCCTGCGTAAAATTAGCGGCTTGTAATTTTTTTTTTTTGTTTTTTTCATAAACAAGAGCAAACTTTTTCGACAAATCGATCGCCGCTGTTTATCATGTAGAATTATTCTCACGTTGCGAGGTAAACGCCAATTTTGAATAAAGAAACAAAAATATATACACATATATGTACTCAATTTACGAAACATGTCGAAAACATTTGAAAATTCACTAAGATGTGTTTCTTTACTCAAATAAAGGGATATTTTGAGTAAATGTTTTTTTATTTCAAGGTGAACGGGTTAATCAAATAAACAAAAGACCGAATATTTGTGATGAATAAGGCGAAGCGCGAACGTGAGACTTCATTTAAAAAGAAAGTCGTGATAATTTGTTCAACTGTACGGTATAGCGATGCAAAAATTTGTCAAATTTGAGGAAACTTGATTGTATTTAAAAAAAACTTTTCTCCTAGTTTACAAGTATAGGCTTGCGGTTTTAAATAATACGAGACGAAATTTTGTTCCCCGATATTAAAATACAGTATCGAGGAAAGTTAAAAGTTTTCTGGATGTCACTTCAGCACGCGTTGTGTTTATTATTACAAAAAGCGACACCGTCATTCCGCGTACATTGCAAAAGAGCCGATTCATTCCCTCGAATAAGGTGCAGATGTTGCACGATGCAACCGGAGCTTGTTATTCCTCCGATCTTTTATGTTTTCACAATTTTTTCCACATAATACTTTTCGCAAAGGTGTAAATGTTGAAACACCTACGAATGGACGCTGCGTTACGAGTTGGCGCACGTATATATATTTATACACGTATTGCATATACCTGCACGAGTTGTAAAATGATCCGCATTTCTTGTCACGGTAAAGTTTTAATTCACATTTATGCGACAATTTATACGTTTTAACAGTGAAAAATTCTTGGTGTATAAAAACCTTTAAAAACAAAAAAAAAAAAAAGAAACACTCGCGCCTCGACAGGTATAATAATAGGTAGTTTTGTACGAGTGATTTGAAATTAAAGAGAAAGTGCTTTGACAATCAATGATATTACGCAGTTTGCGGTGGACTATCAGGAAATAGGAAAACTCGAAAATTAGAGGCTCTTCCCAGGGACTAAAGAGTAAGAAAAAAAAAAAAAAGAAAATGGGAAATGAAAAACGTACGAAGAACAGCGGAATAAGAAAAACAGAATTGAGATTGCACGTGGCAAGCTTTTGTTATAAATAAATTTCTGACAATCATTGTCCGTTTATCGTATGTAAAATAAAAACAACAACGACAACAACAATACAATCAATGATAATGATAATGATTTGAGTATACGATTATTTTAACGCTATATACTTCAGGTATACACTAATTGCATTCGCTTTATAAATACGACAAACGAAAAAGCGGAGAAAACTTTTTATAACGCCAAGTTATCAATAGCAAGTAATACATAAATTTAACTTCCCGATTACTTGACCCGGTTAACCGCTATCGTTGTCTTTTTTCCCTGCCTTCCTTTTTCTCATCTTCTCGTCTATAATATTACCGTTTAAAAATTGTTAAAAATAAGTTTAAAATAAAAGGAAAGAGAGAAATAAGAATAAAAATCACGGAAGCTGCGAACGAAGTTCGAATTCGTGTTTTTTAGTTCGAATCGAAAGGCGGCAGAGTCTGCGTGCCGCAATTTGAAATTTCTGAAACGCGTGAGGAGTGATGGAAATTTATGCAGACACACACACACACCCAAACGCGCGTGCACCCACATACATATACGTATATATACTTATAAAGGTGATTTCGCAGAGTTGAAATTCCCAGAAACGATCCCCGTTTGCATCGTGCGATAAAGCAGCTGCCAATCCACGAAAATTGCATCCCGCTTAGCGGTGAAGTTTCGCCCTGAGGTTAAAGACGGTGAGGATAAGGAAGAGGAGGATCGTACAAAGGTAGACTTACCGACGCGTGCGTTATTTTACTTGTGCTCAATTTCGATACTAACGAGTGAGAAGAAGAAGAAGAAAAAAAAAAATCAACAACTATAAGGAAACAAGTGTACGAACAAAGAAAAAAAATGAAAAAAAGAAATGAAATTAACGAACATATTCAACTGGCAAATTCGTGAGAGCGTAATAATCCGGGATTATAATTCTAATTGCGAGCAGCGATAGTCTCGGTGTGTTAGAAAGTTATATTTAGTCAACCGTGTGTGTGCACGGTATAGTCGTTATAACAATATAATATACGGGAGATTTTAATGACGCAATTTGCGTTGAAAATGTTTTTTTTTTTTTTTTGTACAACCTTTGATACAGCGGTACGTGTAATAAGAGTTTTCAAGTTCTCCGGGTACGGCGTGAAGTGGCGAGCGAAAATACGGCCACCCAAAAATACTCTTGAAATCGCCCACGCGATGCCCTCTGGCCTAAACGAAACCACCTTGCAAAAGCGCGCACAGCCTCCGAAGAAACTCTGCGAAACCAACCCATTAACGTCAGGCAAAGAGATACAGAAGTATCGTGTCAGCGAGAGAGAAAAGGGAAGCGGAGAGAGGCTGAACAATAATGACAGAGGAACGTGAAACGTGAATGAAAAAATAAGGAGAACGGAAAAAAAACAAAAAAAAAAGAAATATACGAACAGAAGAAATTCTTCGAGAAGAGAAAAGCAGATTATTCCGAAATCCGCGCTGCTATTCAGAGCTCTGCAAAATCGAGTTTTGTGTTCTTCTGCCTGAAATTACCAAAGAAAGTCTGAGCATTATTGTATACATGCACACAATTCTGAATGCAATGTGCAAATAAGATAGAAGAGAAATTGTTGTTGTCTTTTTTTTTTTTTTTTTCAATTTCTCGTCCGAACTTCGTTCTGCGATCATCGCTACGATTACGTAATTCGGTTTTGTCAACGAACCGTAATATCGTTTAAACTCCTTCAAACGGTACGATATTTTGATGACAGAACAGTAATCTACGATCGCTGAATTTTCTTGATAAACTTGTCGATTATGACACTGCGACTGATTGACAATGCGATTGAAAGATTATTTGCATATTTACGATAGAATTGTAAATCGTACAAGAATTGTTTCAAAACGGAGTTGAAATTGGTGAGAGACTTTCTTCCGAATCGAGTAATGCAAAAATTTTCAAATACTATTTTCAATAATGTTCGTGTTAATTAAAATCGTCAACAACGTTGTCCGATATTATTTCAATCGGGTGAACTTATTGAACCCGCATACGAATGAATAAATATTCATAAATCGCGATCAGATTCAATCGTAGCCTCGTTTAAAGTCGATCAATTGTTTCAGCGTATCTTTGGACCCAGAATGACTTCCTCAACCCAAAAATCATCAGACTTGGAGGGTCGATTGCTCGCAACGGGATAAAATGTGGACGTTGAAAACCGAGAATCGACGTATTTTCAAAAGCATGCGACTACTTTTTGTCTTTTTGTTTTTTAATTATACACAACAAATATCCAAGCGAATGTTGCACAAACTTGACTTTTGTTGGTGAGAATATTTATCGTCGGAAGCGATCGAGGTGTAATTAAATGAAGTGGGAGAAAAAAAAAACAAAAAAAAAAAAAAAACAACACCTCGTCAATTTCATTGTGTAAATAATATCGATCGTGGGGGGAGGGGGGGGGGGGGGGGGGGGAGTGTGTTGTAAAAAATCCGTTAATCGATTTACAGCCATACTCTGCGCTGCTGATCCGGCACATCGCGTTGGAATGATTTTTCTTCGTCGACTGTAAGTGAGGTATTCGGAAAAAAAGGTAAAAACCGAGCTTGTCATGCACGGCGATCGTCAGGTTCGATCAGGGTCCGATCGGAGGATCGATCGGTGAAAATACCGCCTGGCGGAACAAAAAACGTGACTCAGATTCCGAAGGCGAGAGATGGGCGAGGAGCCGAGGAGAAAGGATATACGTGTGGTATACGTATTGGGAGATTAAAGGAGAAGGGGAATCGTGATGCTGCGTATAATCACGCGACCGTTACGCTTCTGGACCAGAATTATCTTCTGACTCCTGCAGGATTGCAGAGCGCCGCTCGGTAAAAGTTACGGAGAATTGAAGCATCTGGAATGATTGAAAAAAAAAAGAAAAGAAAAGAAAGAAAAAAAAGAAACGTTCTATCTCGTTGCAGCGAAAAGAATTTCGTTTCTTACGATTGGTAATTGTTGAAAAATTTTAGTGCCAACGCTTCAACGAAATTGGTTAATAAGTATCTAACAAGTAGGCTAGTTCAGGAATATTAACATTTTTTTTTACTCTTATCAACGATATTGATTTATTAGAAGTATAGCCAAGTAGCTAAGGCTCGATTTTTCACGTGCATATCATAGAGACATCAGAATTAAACTTTAATTTATAAAACAATTAGAATTCCGCTAATAAACGTGAACCTCTTGAACGATTTATAATTGTCAAAGTTAACACAAGATTGCCGAGCTTAGTACAATTACTAAATATTCCACACTTTACGCAGAGATGTACTTTTTTTTCTTTTTTTTTTTTTTGTAAGATTCTTCGTACTTGTATGTTACGAATTACGAAAATAAATTGAACGAACGAGAAAAGTTTTATAGTCTACATTGTACGTTAAAAATTGGCATCGATGTGCAATAAATGTTTCAATGTTGTTGAAAGACGGTGAAAAAAATATGTAACGCCGTTAACCATTCTCGTGATGAAAATAAACGAAAGATTCGTTTGAAAAAAAAAAAAAAAAATAAAATCATCAGAATTTCATGCGAGTTTCACAATTGATCTTATCGCTCCTCCTACAAGAAGAGTTTCTCACTATAATTTATTCACACCCTTGTATTACCTTGTATCAGTATTTTCGTACAGTGTATAGAATTACTCGCGCACCTATTAATTAACCGTAGCTTGTTATTCGCCGAGTTAATTACTAATATGCAGAGCAAGCGCCTCTCTGGTTCTACTATCATATGTATATGTATATATATATGTATATATATATATATATAATATGTATATAATATGTAATCAAGCTGCGTGCAGAAATATAACCTCTGACGATAATTGATCGTGACAAAATTCACGGCAAATTTTTATCGTGTGTGTACCGTTAAATTATTTTTAGATAAAAAAAACAATACAACGGAAGAAGAGGAAGAAGACGAAGATACGAATAATCACAAGAGATGAAAAATTTCACGGATAGTCTGCCTGCGCGCATACAAAAGTACGGTACGTATAATAATCAATGCACACACATTAACGGCTATAATTGTACCGTTTCGTCGGCGCTAATTGCGAATATCATATACATTACAGGAGGCAGGTGTGCGAGAGTTTTTTTCTTATTTTCTTTATTTTTTTTATTTATTTATTTATTTTTTCTTTCTTGCTTTTTGTATCGCAAACAATTTACCACCGCGTAAGTATATCCGTCCTTCTTTTCTCGATCCGGAATATAATATACGGAGCAAAGGATCGTCGGGGTTAAAGCGAGCCACTCAAGAATCTTACTCCGTCTTTACGAGCCGTCTATCGGTTAGTCAATTTATGAAGGTACAGGCATCGCTTCTCGGCGCGATTCTCCTTAGTTCGAAAGCCCCCGATGCGTCTATAACCGGGGAGTAAAATCATTCGGCAAGTAATTCCGCGTTAATAAATTCACCGCCGTGCGCCGCAGCTTCTTCGAGATGCTGCACCGTGCGTCCGATTTCCCAACTCTCGCTGCCTCGGCTCGGTAATTGTGCCCCGTAACTGCTGCAGCCAATCGTCGGATGCACACGGCTATCGTAAATTTAGTGAGAAATCAAGGATCGCTCGGCGATCGTACGCGGCGGTGGAGGATTTTCAAAATTTCACCAAATCACGCGGGTATTGAGATCAAATTTCAGTCAACACTTTTCGTAGGTAATCGCTTTGGCGATTCAAAGACGTTGTCCAAATGAATGTCCGATTCACTTGGGGATCGGACGAACGATTCTAAATCGATAATATCGATTTTTCGTGATTTCTGCGTTATTTGCACGTGATATTCAATGATTTCTAAACGTTTTAGGCAATCTTCAGAGACTTAAGGATTTGGAAGAATCGCAGGAAATCACAACTGATCACTGTGGATTACGTAGAACGCTGGGAAATCGTAGAAAATCAATGGAAATCGCTAATCGGTCAATTGGAAATCCACAGAGAGTTAATAAATCGAATTCAGTAATTTCGGTAATTCAGTAATCCAGTGATTTCAGTAATAACTCGATTAATTCAGTTCGTTATATCAACGAACATTTCTGTCACTCGAGCCTCTTTAATTTACAATTGAACTTCCGAGAGTTATTAAACTTGTCCGATTTACTAGAGTTCAAACGTTCCTATCGGTTATAAGCTGATGTAGAATTTTCATACCGCTGATGAATTTGCTGAAACATAGCGCAGAAATAATTCCGTCTGCATTACCGAGCGGTAACTTACAAAAGGTAAAAAAATAAAATAAACCACTTGTATAAACAACGAACAGAAGCTTCTATAAGCGATTCGATCTCGGGTTTATCCCCCATGACAATAAGAGAAAGGCGACAAAAAAAAAAAAAAAAAAAATCAAGGGAATAACGTACCACCTGTACAAGCGTTACGATTTTATGGAGCTGCAGGCACGTCGCAATTTATCCTCACACTTGATGAATTTTTACACATGTGATATGTGCGTGTACAAGTACACTAAGAAAAATTTCATTTGCTACGGTAACTAGAAAAATTGAGTAAAACAGGTATCGTTAAAAACAAACTGTTTGAATATTGTTGGAATTACGAAAAAGGCGGTACGCGTAAACATTTTGCGCTATCGTCGATCCTTTTTTGGCAATGGCAACGCAAAATCAGTTCACGAGGTTTACTATACTTTTTTAGTTAATCAAGGCTTTAACGTCAATTTATCGTTGCACGAGCGTTAAATTTTCGCAACAGTTGCGAGAAAATATAGCAACAGCGATCGTAATGAGAAAGAATAGCAACGCATACCAGACTTTCCGGTAACAGCTATAAAACTAATTTTCATTTTCTACCTAGAACTGTGTTTTTCGATCGTGGTAAATATATGAAAATAGTCAAGGACTGAGCGGTAACCGAAACTAAAAATTTCTCTCAGTGTATACGTACACCCGAAATTTTCACTGGCCATAAATTTCCGTTTGAATTTCCCGCAATTACGGGCGCGCGAATTTGAATAATTGAGGATAATCGGCCCGGAGGGTGGGATTTATTGTCACGCCTATTCGACGTGTTATTCGTAATTCGCATTACCGACATCCGTTCTTCAGCTGCAAGACTTCGATAAGAATTGCCGGTCTTTCGATCGTCGTGCAAAACGTCTGAACACTCGCATGCATGCGTTGCGAAATGTGTATCAGCCGCTTCCTTACAGGTATATACAGCAATTCTCGTGCCTGAGTCCCTCTCTCTCTCTCTCTCTCTCTCTCTCTCTCTCTTTCTCTCTCTCTCCGTGTGCTTGTGCAATAACGGTCCTCGCATCGAGATTCGCACACGAAGCAAAGGCTGCTGCTGGCACGACGATGCCGATGCAATTGGCGAAAATCTTCTTCGACTTGGTATACGCCGGTTATATCCAATTACGTAAATTGGAGTGAACCGAAACACCGTTAATTTCTCTTATAACGTGTACACGTCGCGATTCTCTCTTGGCTTCGACTCACCACCGACTTTCCATGTCAACTGCAATTGTCCGATGTACGTACGTACGTTACATCGTATACCTGCGATTTCTCGATTTTCACTTTACTTCTGCAGTGGCAATCGATCCTCGTGCACTTCGTGCATGTAAGAAGAGTCGAGAATTTGCGACAAAAGTTCCCTTTTATTTCTCACGCTAGTGAAATCAAAGAAGCAGACCCAAAAAAATTTCATCGTAAGATTCACCTTGTCACAATGTGTATATATTATACGATATATATTTCCGATAAATTACAAACCATAATTTCTTTTTTCTTCAACTCTTATTACCGCATCCGATTCAACGTTCGAGGTACTTTTTCTTTCGAATATTATCCCAAGAATTTCAATCTCAATATTATTAAATATTCATTTTGAAATATTGCATCGAAGCCTTTGAATAAAAAAGATAGATAAATGAAAAATTGATGGTAATTTTCACACCGCTCCTCTCTCTCTCTCTCTCTCTCTCTCTCTCTCTCTCTCTCTCTCTCCTCTCCTCAATTGTAATACCTTCAGAGGTTTTACGGGGAACGAATGTTTCCAATAAAGAACGGTAGGTAGACCTGCACGAGTCCGGGTTCGTGGCCCAGTTAAAGGCACGTGTCTACGTGCCCGCGAACCAGGAACACGAACTTGATACGTGTAGCTGACTTCCCCGGGTCTTACTCGATCATAACGTACCCTACGTGCTGCTGCCGACTTATGCCCGATTAATCAAAACCGAGATGAAATTAAACGCGAGAAAACGACGCCGCGTACTCGCACATAATCTGCAACTTAGGTGCGATGTGTAACAAAATCAAACACACGATATGTACTGCGATTGTATACACACACACACACACACACACGTGTATAGTACACTGAGAGAAATTTTTAGTTACGGTTACCGCTCAGTCCTTGACGATTTTCATTCTTTACCACACTCGAAAAATACAGTTCTAGGTAGAAAGTGAAAATTAGTTTTCTAGCCGTTACCGGAAGTCTAGTATCCGTTACTATTCTTTCTAATTACGATCACTCTTGCTAGATTTTCTTGCAACTGTTGCGAAAATTTAATGCTCGCGCAACGATAAATTGACGTTAAAGCCTCGTTTAACTAAAAAAAGTAGAGTAAACCTCGGAAATTGATTTTGCGTTGCGATTACCAAAAAAGGATCGACGATAACGCAAAATGGTTGGGCGTACCTCGTTTTTCGTAATCCCAACAATATTCGAACAGTTTTTTTAACGATACCTGTTTTACTCAATTTTTCTAGTTACTGTAAAAATTGAAATTTTTCAGGCATCGTGCAATTTGGGCAAAATCTGCGAAAGAATTCGCATGCACTTATTATTTTTTATTGATTAATTATTTTTCTGAGGGAAAAGTTGACTAGAATTTCTATTTTTTTTTTCCGTTCATTTTTTCTTCTTTTGTTCTTTATTTAAAGTTGGAATTAAATATATCGATTATATCTGGGTGCTGATGTGATTCTTATTCGGATAAATCGGCGTAATTTATAGATTATTATATGCATATTGATTGAGTGTGAAATACGGAATACTGTATTTAACCACGCGAATTATAGCGAAAAAAGTTGATTGATGTATATTATTAAACGGAATGAATATTTTTTTTTTTTTTGTTCTTGTCATACTTAATCCGAGTATTAAATTAATTGCATACGTAGTATGATAAATTGCATATGATTTCCGGACCGATTGCGAGATAGCTTGTATATACCTAATCGGTCTTTTTTTTTTTTTTTTTTTTTAAAAAAAAACCTCTGCTAGTTTACTTTTTTACTTTCTTCCACGTCTATTTTTGCCATCGGTTTACGATATGTTCAAAGGTATCGCGATAAGGAGAGAAAGGAAGATAAGGTCTGACCCAGTCTCTACAAAAAAAAAAAAACAGCATGTATACCTGAAGGTGAAATTTTTCGATACGACAATTTTCTTCTTCTAATTTTTGGAAAGAGGGAGGTGGGAGGGGTCGTCGGTAGTTTAAATCCAGAATTTCGACAAGATTTTGCCGTAGCTTTGGCCGCCATGCTCAATCTACGATTAAAGTCGGAAATCATCGATCGTAGACAAAAAAAAAAAAGAAGAGAAAAGAAAGTGTCTTGTTACGAACAAAGTTCTAGAGAATTAAATTTACCACAGGTTCGGTTCCGACAATTGTTTATAAAAAAATAAATAAATAAATAAATAAAAAAAAAAAATCGAAAGTGGCCAATTTTTTGACAAAAAAAAAAAAAAAAAACATAATTCCCTGTATAAATTTAATCCGATCGTCGAAACTGCTGCAGAATCTGATTGATACTCCGTATTTTAGACTGTCAATGTCTCTCCGTCTCCGAAACAGAATGATGTGGTATCGAAAAATTTCAACCTCAAATGTATATGCATGTGTATATTTATACATATATATATATGTACATTCCGACTGGACTATAGGTGGACTGAGGAAAATAAAACGAAATAGGGTCGCGGAGGCCGATCGAGAGCGCGAAAGAGAGAGAGAGAGAGGGAGAGAGAGAGTCGCGGACTCGCGGAATCGTGGGTGTGTTGTGTATCGCGAATGCCGATTCAGGGCGTGGTCACCTGGCAAGGCCGTTTTTGTTCCGGCTCCCACCGAGCGTCGATCCGTCTACCTGCCTTCACCTCGCAACCGCGTATCTACATCTACATATGCTTACATGTAACATGCATGCATGTAAATACGTATATATATATACATATATATATATACATATACAATTATAAACGTATAATGCATAAATTAACGCGTGCCTGATTGCACGTTTGCGAATTCGCGTCGCGGAACGCGATACTGAAATTATAACAGTAGATTTTTCAAATCGCGAATCCCCCCCCGCCTCTCATTCTCTCTCTCTCTCTCTCTCTACTTCTATCTATTTCTTCCCTTTTTCCTATTTGCAGGAGGCAATTAGCCGGCGACATGCACCGAGAGCAACGTCTGTATAATGTATGCGATTATACAAGCCTGCGGAGGACTTTATGCGAGTTTATAACCAACACCCGTCGCATGCCTTGTGAATTTGCCGTACGCAACTCGGTTGTAATATACATAGAATATACGAGCGGATTCGAGCTGCGGTGATCGACGATATTATAGAAATTAATATCACGAATCAGTGGTTTATGTGTGCGGAGTGAATTCCTAACGACTGCACGGTTCGTCGTTTGCTAGAATTTAATGCGCACGCGCTAAGATCCAGGGTGACCAAACGCCGTAAGTTTAACGTTGAAAAAATTTTGACACTTGTTACTGGCAGTTGTGCTCCATTTTAGCATTTGTCAAAATTTTTTTAGGTTAGAGACAGTTGGTCACCCTGGCAAACGATTTGTCTTGAATTTTAGCGCGTGCGCGTTAAATCTTAGCAGACGAAGGACCGTGCAGCCGTCAGGAATTCAATTTGTATACATATAAGTAATACATGTAGGTTGAAAAGTGAATTTGTCCATACTTATAAATATGACAGTTTATGTACCGATCATAATTATACAACCCGTACGTGTTGACTTGACGTTTTATTTTATTTCACGTATTATTTTTCATTCCTTTATGTATGTATTTTTTTTTATTTTTTTTTTATTTTCGTTCTCCGTATTTTAACGCGGCATTTTCTGTGTTCTTGAACTGTTTTACGGTTATTACATGTCATATTTACCTGTATTTTTTATAAGCAACTAGTATTACACGTTTAGTTGTAGGTATTTAAAAGCACACGCGATACTTTCCGTCATGCATGACTTGGCTGCGGAATTGAAGTAGAAAAAAAAAGGTACGAAAATTTACAAACCCGTCCCGTTAACGGGTCGAATTACGATTATTCTAATATTATAGATAGTTTGTTATACGCTACAATTTATGTTATTTACGTGTCTACGGAAATACAAATGTCACCTGTGTCTTAGGTTGATTTTATACGGGCAAAATAACCATTCTCAAGGCTTGTATTTCACATTAGAATTTACATGGATGTATACAGGATCAACGAAAGTTGTTTTAAGTCTGCCCAATTTATCACAGCCAAGTATTAATTGAACACACGAATACCATTTGATAATACAGGTAAATTATACATGGTCACGAATTTGTTCCGAGAAAATTGGAAATAACCAAAAGAAGGAATAATTTTTCTTTTCCTCCTTGGAATGAAATTTTCATAAACAAGGGAACGAATGAAACTTTCGAGAAACATCCATTTTGAGAAAGATACTCGGATTTTAATCCTCATATTGTATAGTAAATACCTACATTTGAAAATCAGCTTTCCTATATTTTATTTACGGAAAAATACTGATCAACGCGAAAAAAAAGAAACGGTGGTTTGAAAATTTTTTAACCTGCGTATCGATGCCGAAATTTGATCGAATCACAGATAAATGCTGATGCTTCGAAACTCTTAACGATATAATGCGAAGCAAATCCACATTAATTTATAAAAGAGACAAATTTCAATTGAATAAAACAGGTATCGTTGAAAGAAACTGTTTGAATATTGTTGGAATTACGAAAAACGAGGTAGGCGTAACCATTTTGGTAATCCTTTTTTGGTAATCGCAATGCAAAATCAGTTTGTGAGGTTTACTCTACTTTTTTAGTTAAACAAGGCTTTAACGTCAATTTATTCTTGCACGAGCATTAAATTTTCGCAACAGTTAAAAGAAAATCTAGTAACAGTGATCGTAATGAGAAAGAATAGTAACGGATACTAGACTTTTCGGTAACAGCTAGAAAACTAATTTTCATTTTCTACCTAGAACTATACTTTTCGATTGTGGTAAAAAATGAAAATAGTTAACAACCCAGCGGTAACCGGAAATAAAAATTTCTCTCAATGTAGATCGGTTCGCGGTCACCGAATTTGAACAATTTCATATTGTATTCCTCGAATCTGACAGAAGTGCAGTATTCCCAACGAAAAAAACATCTCGTTTTGGATGAGAAAAAAATAATTGAATCACGAAATAATCAAATTAAAAATCCAAATTTTCAATAAAAATAATTCTCGCGTGATTTTAATGACTCTCCGGTGAATAGAAATTTTAACGAAATTCTAACAGAGAATTTCGATCATTCCGTCGGTAAATGCAACGCTGAGAACCGATCGCGGTTTTGTAACGAAGGTAAGAAATCAGTCGATGTCGTTGATTCGACGTTGATTGACGAGCTTCGTGCACGTCAGCGCTCGAGACTCTTCGTGCAATATAATCAGGCCGAGAGGCTGGAAGCGGGTTGTAAATTTTCGGGTCAAATTACGGTTGATACACGTGAATATATAGCTAGCTACGCGCTTTCTCCAAAAACTCAACTCCCGTACAATTTTATGGGTCACGCTTTTATATATCACGTGTATGCGTGTAACTCTATGTGTCTCGGAATGAAGGGCGTGAGAAAATTCTCGGTCAAGTCAGTCCGAATATCGTCGTGTAAACGCCTAGGATTCGAAGACGGACACTTTTCATTTTGGTGGATGAAAGTTCAATGCACGAATATTTTAGTTCACACCCGGGAAAAAATGATTTTCTTGTACGATTAGATTCAGTATTTCCTATTTTTGCATTTTCAAGGGAACCTACAATTGACGCACGACTAGACTCGGACAAAACTTTTTGCTTATTTAAAGAATTCAATTTGTAGATGCATTTTGTTTTACATACCAAAATTAATGAAACGATTGTTTTAAACTTACAAAAATATTTTACCGAATAAAACATACTTACGAATATGAAATCTTGATTTTAATTTATTGTTAGTCAATTTAATGGAATGACACTTTTCAAAACATCGAATACCCTCTGGGAGATTCGAATAAATCGTTTTATACAGTTCACGAAATCTATTCGGTGGACAAAGATTGGTCAAATTTGCGAATTCGCGAGAGCTACTAAACGATTACCGCTATCGAGTAACACGTCACATCGTGAATTGACAAAAAATTTTCTTCAAGTGGCAAAATATTCTCTGTGACAAGTGAAAAATCCTTTCTCGAAAGAGAAGCAAGACGAGCAATTATCAGCATGGGATCCAGGCATCCGTCTGATACCGTCAGGAGAACCAAATCATTCTTGGTCCGATACCGTTGCGTCAGCCTGTCGATTCGCAATCTCATATTTCTTTGTCGTTTTTTGATGTGGAACTTGATTCGCGTAGCATGAATCGCGATCGAACGATCATTTTTCCAGTTACAACGATTAAACAATCATTTTCCGATCCTTGCAAAAGGATTTCACCGCGAAGATCTGATTTCCCAATCGCAACGGAATCTGCGGTATCGCGATGCCGAACCTTTTCTCAGACATTACTAAAAAAATATCTATTCCGTGCACTGTAAAATCAACAGAGCTTTTCGGTTGCGTGAAAATAATGTTTCGTCGGATGTGAATTAGGTAACCCTGAAATTCCGTTGCCAGGACCAAATTCTGATCACTGCAACGATATTTTTTTCCATTTCATCTTGTGAAAAATAAAAACAATAAAAAAAAACAAATCATAATCACCGGCCTTTTTAATAGTGACGAAGTGAAAAATACAGATCGCTGTAAAAAGAGATCGGACTTTCCGCTCCCCGGCATTTCCTTTGCCCGCATGCATAGTTCAGGCGTATCTCCGTCTGTCGAGTTAATGGAGGGTTCTAGTGTTACTCCGGGCAGAGTGGATTACATCTCGGAGCAAATCTGAGGTAACCAAAGTAGCCAGGCAACGAGCAAAGAGTTCTACAGACTACCGGACAGATCCAGTGAGAATCGCTTCGCGAGCCATTGACGTGCGTTCCATTACTTAAAACCGGCACCCTTCTTCTCACGTCTCGCGATCTATCCGAATCGTATTTACAGCTATTCTCTCTCCACGTGGCCCAATTTATTCTTCGCGATCCTGACGTCCGAATTGAATCGGCTCGGTGAAAAAAATTGGACCGCGGTTGTAAATTAGAAACGTGGAGAACTGCTCGTATCGTATGGCAATATGTATATATATATACTATACATATATTTAAATGTAGAAGTGTTGCAAGAATTTTTTTTCAACGTTGAGAAAATAACGTTATGTTAACGGTCCGATCGTTAATTCCATCATAGACCTTCTGCGTTTTGTATTTCTTTTTACGAAATTATCGAGGTTTTTGGACGTTTTAATGTGCAGGAATAAATCGGAGCGATGCTCGCTGATGAACGAGGTGAAACAAATTCATTCATATGTCGCTAATGGGACGGGACAAAAAAATTGTAACATTCGTTAATCAACGAGTCGGACTTTATTCTGTGTACGGTGAATGATTTCTCTGGTCTTACTTTGTTTTTTGTTTTTTTTTATCTCCCGACATGTTGAAATCGAATTTTTTGTAAATACCTTGCAATATCACGATATACATACACACCTACGTACATATGCACTCATCGAACTACAAATATCACAGGATAATCACGAGCGGCGAAATTCTGAAGAGAAAATTAATGATTGGGGTGAAAAAACAGAAGCGAGAAAAAAATTTTAATTTCTGGTAGAAATCTTTGCAAAGCGTGTATATCAGGGAGTGAGAAATTGAAAAATATTTCCAAGACCAATGTGCTTATTTCGTAATTGGTGTGA